>NC_091204.1:26698389-26737212 GCF_040958095.1 Procambarus clarkii
GGTATTGTGCTTTGAGCAAAAGTAAGGAGGGTGGCCAGGAGTAAGGAGGGTGGGCAGGAGTAAGGAGGATGGGCAGGAGTAAGGAGGGTGGGCAGGAGTAAGGAGGATGGGCAGGAGTAAGGAGGGTGGGCAGGAGTAAGGAGGATGGGCAGGAGTAAGAAGGATGGGCAGGAGTAAGGAGGGTGGGCAGGAATAAGGAGGGTGGGCAGGAGGATGGGCAGGAGTAAGGAGGGTGGGCAGGAGTAAGGAGGATGGGCAGGAGTAAGGAGGGTGGGCAGGAATAAGGAGGGTGGGCAGGAGTAAGGAGAGTGGGCAGGAGTAAGGAGGGTGGGCAGGAGTAAGGAGGGTGGGCAGGAGTAAGGAGGGTGGGCAGGAGTAGGGAGGGTGGGCAGGAATAAGGAGGGTGGGCAGGAGTAAGGAGGGTGGGCAGGAGTAAGGAGGGTGGCCAGGAGTAAGGAGGGTGGGCAGGAGTAAGGAGGGTGAGCAGGAGTAAGAAGGATGGGCAGGAGTAAGGAGGGTGGGCAGGAGTAAGGAGGATGGGCAGGAGTAAGAAGGATGGGCAGGAGTAAGAAGGATGGGCAGGAGTAAGGAGGGTGGGCAGGAATAAGGAGGGTGGGCAGGAGTAAGGAGGGTGGGCAGGAGTAAGGAGGGTGGGCAGGAATAAGGAGGGTGGGCAGGAGTAAGGAGGGTGGGCAGGAGTAAGGAGGATGGGCAGGAGTAAGAAGGATGGGCAGGAGTAAGAAGGATGAGCAGGAGTAAGGAGGGTGGGCAGGAATAAGGAGGGTGGGCAGGAGTAAGGAGGGTGGGCAGGAGTAAGGAGGGTGGGCAGGAGTAAGAAGGATGGGCAGGAGTAAGAAGGATGGGCAGGAGTAAGGAGGGTGGGCAGGAATAAGGAGGGTGGGCAGGAGTAAGGAGGGTGGGCAGGAGTAAGGAGGGTAGCCAGGAGTAAGGGGGTGGGCAGGAGAAAGGAGGGTGGGCAGGAGTAAGGAGGGTGGGCAGGAGTAAGGAGGGTGGGGCAGGAAAGGGGAAGGGGGTATGGGCAGGTTCTCGGCTGCCTCCCCTCCCTCTCTAACAGCCTACGTAATACAAACCACGTGCATTAACCCTAAAGCTGCTACAGCCTGGGCTGTAAAAGCTGGGGCTAGGCAAAAAATATTTGAATTATGTGAAAATTAATATTAAATGTTAAACAAATCTCCAACTTATTGGCTTAAGTGTCATGAAAGTTTCATCCCAATATGTTCAGAAATGTATTTTAGACAATTTTTTTTAAAAAGGAGAACATTTTGTTGATAAGGAGAACAGCTCCTATTAACTGGAACTGAGGGATAATGCAGTAATAAAGAGATGCAAGCACTTGTTCAATGTACAAAGAAGAAGAATAGTAGCAAGAAGTGTCCACAAAGTGGATATACAGCTGGTGTCTGTATAGCATTGCTGAGTAATACATCATAATACCAATAATAATGAGTATGTTATCATGCTCTATTTTGTTAAATATCATAAAAATGCATTGCCTAATGTTAATATCTGTTACTTTCACCAATGTCCATTTTTTTTGTCTCCTTTGTTTATTATCTCATTTTGTTGTAACCTCTACATCCTGGAGAGTGCATACCCATCCCTAACTATGTCAAGATAGAATGATATTAGTCACCAAATAAATCAGTCACAACTGGCAGAACTTGGGACTTTGAATTTTTTTTGACTGAGTTTTTCACAGATTTCAAATTCTATTTTCTTTTTCTCTTTAGTCGGTTTTGATGATTAGGGACCAGATTAGGTCTTTATCACTTTTATAAAGTATACATTTTTATCCTCTAAATCATTATAATTTTCCCTATATTTAGTTTTTTGGGGGGTTATTTTTTCTTAACATCATTTCAACACATATTGACCTACAACTTTCACATATTCGAGTACGAATACCAAACAACGTTTATTAAAACATATAAGTAAATTAATGAATTAGAACTTCCTTATTCATTGTTGATAACTTCAACTTCAATTATCTCAAACTTTGAGTCAGCTTCAAAAAATTCAGTTTCTGACTGATTCCTGGTTGATGGGGTTCTGGGAGTTCTTCTACTCCCCCAAGTCCGGCCTGAGGCCAGGCTTGACTTGTGAACGTTTGATCCACCAGGCTGTTGCTTGTAGCGGCCCGCAGGCCCACATATCCAGTGAAGTGTTAAGTCTGTAGACACTAACAATGCTCTCTTCTGCCATATGAGGGATTCTAATCATCCCATTGATTGGTCTTCCTCCAAAATAATCTTTCCTGCCTCTACTCTACACAAACGCCGTCTTGTTGAATCGGCTCTAATACACAATGTACCCAACATGAACTTGAGTCCTGACTTTGTTGCTGTGGACTCTTCCCTTTCACAGTATATACTCAAATGCTCTAATCTTTCTAACAAACGTGACCTTACATAAGCTTACCCTTTCCATTTACCTTTCTTTCTCTTTCCTTTCTTTCTCTTTTCTCTCTTTTTTTCTGTTCATTGTCTTCTCCTACGTTCCCTTGCTTTCCTCTTCTCATTATTTTCTCCTTCTCTTTCGGTGGTTATAATAGGAACTGCCTCGTATGGGCCAATAGGCCCTCTGCAGTTCTTACTACTAGCCCCTCTACTACACCTTACTTTGCTCCTCATCTCTCGTGCCTATTTATTGCCTGTCTCTACTTCCTCATCACAATCGACTTGAGAATGGTCCAGGACGGACCGAAACGTCGTCATCCCTTCACATTCTAGTGTGTGGTCTTGTCATCATCCACCACTGCCCGGACTGATTCTCACCATTTTTACAAATAACGTTCACAGTTGTCTGTTCTACAATCCTATTAGAATGGATTTTTCACAAACCCTAAACGTTTGTAGTTATCAATTTTTTTCTAAATTTGGCGCATAATTCAAATGCCACATTGACGATTTTTTTTACAGTAAACTAAACTGAAAACATATACAGTATTCTAAATCTATGAAAATGAAGATCATATACTATTCTGAGAGCATAACAACACCAAATGAACAATTGGTGATAGTTTATATTTTTGCAGCTAATCTCAAAATCTGAAGTATTCAATATTCAATTTTATACAGTAATTATTTTTTATTTTCTTATTTTTCAAGTTACGTTTGTGATCATTTAGACAAAGTTGCAGGATTTGCTAGTATGCACAAAAAATTAGAAAGCATTAGAGCAAATTTGAGAAATTGAACTTTGCCATCAGGTCCTGTCGTATATGTATGCCATGCACAGCTTAAGGGTTAATACAGAACTGTACTGTATAAAATGCATAAAACTTCAAAACTAACAATATTTCACTAATTATAACAATAATATTATTTTAAATAAAATAACTTGTAACAGTCAATATGTACATTAAATTTTGAATATGCCTATAAAATAAGCACAGGTCATGTCAACACGTTGGGCCTGGATGAGATGGCTGGCACCATGTGCTTCTCCTCTTCCTGGGGTAAAAACGTCGGGCTCACGCGCGAAGGATTTTGTGATAAATTTAACAATTTTTACTGTTTGAACTCATTTAATCTGTCAAGATGTTTCAGAGCAGCATTCATGGTATTGAAGGTATAAAACAAAAGAGAAAATATTTGTCAATTCATTAGAAAGTTGACTTGATAGAGAAAGTAGAGCATGGATACTCTGTCACTCAACTCGCCCAAGAATTCAACATCGGTAAAGTTACAGTTTGTGATATAAAAAAGCAGAGGGATAATATTACGAAATTCTTTGCTCAAACTGATGCAATAGGCAACAGGAAAAATTGAGGCCTGCTAAGTATACGGATTTGGACTCGTCTGTATTTAAATGGTTTACACAGCATGGTGTGAAAGGAATTGCTGTTTCAGTTGATTCTATTAGAAATGCAGCTGAAAGACTTGCTGTAAAGTTAAACATAGACAACTTCAAGGCTAGCATTGAATGGGTATGTCGATTTAAAGAGAGGTATGGCATCATTAACAAGAAAATTTGTGGCGAGGCATTAAATGCAGATGTTGGAAGTGCTAATGCATATAAGCATAAACTTTCTCAGCACATGATATCTAATAATCTAAGCAAGTTTTAAGTGTACAATGCAGATGTAACAGGCTTTAACTGGAAATGCCTTCAAAGAAACACTTTGGCCTTCAGGCTTGAGTAGAGTATTCCTAGTTGCAAGGTAAAGAAGGAAAGATTTTCAGCATTATTGTGCTGTAACACAGATGGCAGTCACCGAACAAAGTACGCAATTGTTGGGAAATCTGCCAACCCAAAAGCATTGAAAAACTGCACGAACAGACTACCTGTCATCTACTACAACACAAAAAATGCCTGGTTCACACAGATTATTTTTGAGGATTGGTTCCAGAATCACTTTTATAAATTAGTAAAAAAGCAGCAGATCAATGAGCGTAGAATTCATCCTGCTGAGGTAAAGGTAATGCTGTTGACAGATAATGCCCCAGCTCACCCCATTGCTAAATTAACATCGCCTGATGGCAAAATAACATGTATGGCTTTACCACCAAACACTATATCTGTAATACAACTCATGGATTAAGGGTTATCTATGCTCTCAAAAGGCTTTGTCTGGCTAATGTCTGAGGCTAATGCCTGAGCTATGAATTTAGACATTATGGAAGTTCTGTTCTCTGAGGAAGACGAGATACTTAACCACTGCACTGCGCAACGAGCTTGTAGGCGCTCGACGGGTGGGGCGTAACACACCTCAGGGATCTTATAGGTATAGCGTATGATTCAAAACTCCCGCAGCTACATGGGGTTCACATCAGCCTCCTCAGGGCTCTTATAAACAGACGTCATTTAAAAAAAAAATCGTGGGCAACATTCCCGTGTGTAAGAGCCTCAGTACTGAGTGAGCAACCAAGGTTGGCACACACAGCATGAGCTCACAGCACTGCTGTTCAGCTTGTGACCACAGCATTGCCAAATAATGTCAAAATATATATGTAACTGGTATTATTTAGCCATGATAGTAGTACAGAAGAGCCTGAGTGTGATAATGACTGTGTACAATGTTCAAATGTCAGTGAATCAATGCTCTTCAGGATGTTCACAGCGCTAGCCACAGCACAACAGCATTATTTTGTCCATCTAGGAATCTTCAAACGACTTCATATGTTCCTTTACAAAATAAACGTGTGGTCTATTATTCATTTACAGGATTTAGTGACCAGGATTGTAATAATAGCAGGATTGTGGCGCTCTTATAAACAGACGCCATTTAAAAAAAAAATCGTGGGCAACATTCCCGGGTGTAAGAGCCTCAGTACTGAGTGAGCAACCAAGGCTGGCACATGCAACATGAGCTCACAGCACTGCTGTTGAGCTTGTGACCACAGCATTGCCAAATAATGTCAAAATATATATGTAACTGGTATTATTTAGCCATGATAGGACGATAATAGCAGGATTGTGGTGATAATTAGTGCTGTGCATAGTATTGTGGGAGGTGGAATTTTGGTGAGGGAGGGAGGGAATCGAGGTAGCGTCAGTGTGTGGCAGCCACTCTTGTTTTGCTCACCATACTAGTTTAGTGGTTCACTATGGTGAACACAAATGTAGATACATATATATAATGTGTGTGTATACAGTGTAATAACAGCAACAGGAGTATATTGGGAGGAACCATTTTGGTGAGGGAGGTGGCGTCGTACTCGTAGCGTTGTCGTCTGCTGTGTGACTTGTCATGCAGTGTATGGTGGCCACTGTTCTGTTTGGACATAATACGAGTTTAGTTGTATGGTTATGGTGAATAAAACATGTTGATATTTATACATAATGTGTGTAAATAGTGTAATAAAAACAATAACAGTATGGTGGGAGGAGGAATGTTGGCGAGTAAGGTGTTAGAGGAGTGAGGGAGGGCTGGCTGGCTGGGTGTGGCAGCTCAATCTTGTTTTTTGGGCTCACCATACGAACTTAGTGGTTCGTTATAGTGAACACATATGTAGATGGTTATATACAATGTGTGTGTATATAGTGTAATAACAGCAAAAACACTGTTTGATCGTAGAACATAATATACACCTTACATCTTGTATAATCTATGATTGAACAACTGACCACTATCGTACCTTCCTCATAGCAAACATGGACATAATACCACCAGAAGCAAACTCTCATTCAGGCTACACAGTGAATCAGCCTTAGGCAATCTCTCAAATGCACTTCACAATATTAACTGGGAATCTGAATTCAAGAATACACAGGATATCAACTCATTAACTAACCTCTTTCTCTCCAAAACTCTAAACTTCTACAATACTCACTGTCCCCTCCTTATCAAACAAGTAACTGACAAAAGAATAAACAATCCGTGGCTCACAAGTGGCATACTTAAATCAATCAACAAAAAACTTGAATATGAAAAGAAATCTAGGATTGGCCTAGTTACAAAGGAAGTAGTTAAAAGGTACTCATCAGTGCTTACCAGTATCATAAGAAAAGCTAAACTTTCATATTATGAGAATAGATTCAAAGAAGCAAAAGGCAACATGAAAAACACATGGAAAACCATCTCTAATATCCTAGGAACAAAACGACACTCCCACAACCAGATAATACTCTCTAAGGATAGCTACACAGCGTCAACTGATTTAGAAATGGCAAATTAATTTAATAGCTTCTTTTCATCGGTTGGTGCTAACCTTGCCAGTAAAATCACACAGACTCAGACACATATCAATACATATCTCTCAGGCAGCTATCCAAACTCTCTTCTCCTTTCACCAGTCAGCCTGACAGATGTTGTGTCCATCATACACTCACTAAAAACCAAAGCTGGGAACATCAGTGAAATCCCATCCACTGTATACAAGAGCGCCTCCCATGCCCTTGCGCCACCCATAGCTCTGCTGTTCAACAAATCCCTAGAGTGTCATACCTTCCCTGATATCCTTAAAAAAGCAAGAGTAACACCAGTTCATAAAAGAGGCAATCCGGCAGACATAAACAATTATAGACCAATATCAAACCTACCCATACTATCAAAAATATTTGAAAAAATTATCTACAAACAGCTCTACTCCTACCTCGTAAAATTTGACATATTCAGCCCCTGTCAGTTTGGCTTCTGCTCCCAAAAGAGTACCAACGATACAATTATTAGTCTCCTTGATATAATTTACTCAGCCCTTGACAAAAATGAGTTTCCGATTGGACTCTTCATTGACCTGAGAAAGGCCTTTGATACTGTTAATCACAACTACCTCTTACGTAAACTCCATCATTATGGTGTAACGGGGGTTGGGGGAAATAGCTCTCTTTAGTCCATTAGTTCGCCCCCCAGTTAGTCAACTATTCTAGAGTTCCCCCCAGAGTTCCTACTGCAACGTCTCTTGTTCAACACCTTGTAACCCAGGTATTTGATTACCTAGGTGCTACAACTACAAGGCACCGTAACTTGATCAGCTACCCGCAAACTCTAGAGAAACTCCAGAACCATTTCACTGCCACAAACGTATATGAGAACCAAAAGGAAAAAAATGGATAATGAAGTAATGAGTGAGGGTTTGGGGTGAGAGAGGTAGGGAGGTGGGAGGAGGGTTGTCAGTTGAAAGGGAGAGTTTGGAGAGGGGCGGAGGGAGAAGAGAGTACGGAGATGAGTGGAGGTAGAGGTAGAAGGGTAGGTAGGTAGAAGTACAAAAGTAGATAGTAGAAGTAGTAGTGCTGCCACCATCCATTCTAGACAGTACATACAAGACAAGGAATGGAACTTGTCTGTATCAAAAGATGTTATTAGCATATGTCAACTGGAATCATGTTCCAAGCAAGATTCTTTCATCGCATAGTCTCAAGAGTACTCTACACTTTAGTTTGCATATTGTATCCAAAAATCCCAAATCTAGGAACAATTAAAATCAGATTAAAAATAAGTGAATTTCTCAATAAATTCATCAAGTATATTTAAAAGGATAGATATCATAATTCAAGCAAACAAACTGAAGGTTCACTATTAAATTACAAAGTGATCCACTACCCAAGAATTTGAGACCATTACCACTGTCTGCCCCTGCTAGTCACACAACAATAGTAAACACGACTAAGTCACCTTCCATGTTCAACTCACCAAGTGTCTGCCAATAGCTGGATAGAGAGGGAAGGGGGGACTGTAGTTGACAGGAACAGTCCCGCCCCGTCCGGCTGACAGCCTCCCTGGCTATGCTGTCCTCTGTTCTGCTCTGCTGGCTGTTCTCCTATTGCTTATCCTCCCGAATCTACAGCTCTAAGAGTATATATTGGGAAACCTAGTAGCTAACTCTGCCCACAAGTAGATAGCCCCAGGCACTCTACCAAGCCACACCTAAAACTGGCGGCTTGTTTGAAGGCTATCAGGCTACAATTATCAGATTAGCAGAAGCAAGGTGAAATTTGCTTGAGCTGACCTCAGGTCAACTTGAGGTCATTAATGCTTAGAGGTGTGAGTTTCAGGCCGACTGAATGGCGCCTTTCAAATCCTTGTCTGTGACTCATGAACTATTATATATATATATATATATATATATATATATATATATATATATATATATATATATATATATATATATATATATATATATATATATATATATATACAGTATATATTAAATACAACAAAACAAAACACCTTTACGGTTTTACAATGGAATCCGAGGCCATGCCCTGGACTATATCCAATTCTATCATAGTGATAGATACCAATGTGTAGCCATCAATGATATAACCTCTCCCACTCTACTAATAACCGTTGGAGTGCCACAGGGCAGCATCTTGGGACCTCTCCTATTTCTTATATACATCAATGATCTGCCTAATGTCTCTAACATTCTGAAACCTATATTGTTTGGTGATGATACTACCCTCATCTATTCTAACCCCAACCTACATACACTAAATAATGTTGTTAATTATGAACTAAAAAAAGTCCACTTATGGATGTCAATCAACAAACTATCACTTAACATAGAAAAGACCTACTACATCTTATTTGGTAGCAAATCAACAAATGCAATTCAGCTTCAGATAGACAATGTTAACATTAGTAATAAAAATGATGGAAAGTTTCATGGCCTATTCCTAGACAAGAGACTCAACTTCAGCACCCACATACAACACATAACTAAGAAAGTCTAAAACAGTTGGTATACTCTCCAAAATCAGATATTATGTACCTAACTCTGCTCTCATCTCACTATATTATGCACTTATCTATCCCTATCTTAATTATGGTATCTGTGCATGGGGTTCAACCACTGCAAACCACCTCAAGTCCATCATTACCCAGCAAAAATCTGCTATCAGAATAATAACCAATTCTACTTTCAGACAACACTCAGCCCCCTTGTTTAACTCCCTAAACATGCTAAACATAATCTCACTCCACACATTCTCTTCTGTCAACTACATTTACAAAACCCTGTTCTTAAATTCAAATCATGTTCTGAAACTCTCCCTGGACAGATTTAATAGGACCCATTATCACCACACCAGAAATAAATATCTCTGTAAAATCCCCAGAGTCAAACTTAATCTGAGTAAACACACTATACAAATAAAGGGACCTAGTCTATGGAACTCACTCCCTAATGAATTGAAAAGCTGTCCAACTTTGGCGTCATTCAAAAACAAAACTAAAAAGTACATAATTTCATCTTCATAGTTTTCTACCTTGTTGCTTTAAAATTGCACTGTATCTAGTGCTACCCAATCTCCCAATCTTGATGTACCCAATCCAAACAACTTTACCATTGTGATCATTGCTGTCTTCTTATATGTGCTATCAATTTGCTGTATCGTGCCTATTAATCTTTGTTTAAATTACCAATCAAGCTGTCAATGCAATCAATCATAGCTTTAATATACCAATGTGCTTTAATATACCTACTAATCTCTCTCATCTCATTTTTTTCTTGTAATGTATCTGTTATCATTTTATTAATTCTGCTAGAATTTACCTCCTTAAAATTATCTGTTAGATTAAGGACCTGCCCGAAACGCTGTGCGTATTAGCGGCTATACAAGATTGTAAATACCATGCTATGTATTCTCACAAACCCAATGTACCTTCTTGTATATAAATAAATAAATAAATAAATATATATATATATACATAGATGTCACATATATAAGCCCCATAATTTTGAGCATAGCGATGAACCCCGAGCGCTCCATCGCCTAGTGCCCAAAATTTACTAAACTTCCCAGCTCCATCACGGCTAAAGTATGTCACATACCGTAGGCCTAGGTTTAGTTATCTCAGCAGAGAAAACAAAGATACACAATCGGCGCCCACCCAGGCAGGGAGGACGGTAAGAAAATCTGCCGCAGCGCCAAGCATACCCTCACGCAGCTCCAGAAGCAGCAGCAGACGACGTAGCCGTGGTTTTGGTGCTCGTGGTGGTGTTGGTGCCGACATCAAACTCCCTGGTGTACTTGTGTGGGAGGATTGCACCACATCTGTCCCTCAAATACCAACGTTTGATGATACCGATGTTGTTGTTACAGCTTTATTCCCGTATAACGGTGATGATATGGCGGACATGGAATATTTCCAGGCATATTTTGACAATGTCTTCATGAGGCATCTTGTGACCGAGACAAACATGTACGCCCACACCCTCATAAACAGTGGCATATTACCTGCCTTACGCCTCACGCGATGGAAGGCAACGACAATCGACGAGATGTACGTGTTTCTGGCTCTATGCATGATGATGAAACACTCCGAGAAAGCTGTCGTCCAGGACTATTGGAACAAAGACAGCCTTGTTCCATCACCCGTCTTCAACCGGTATATGTCGCGGGATAAGTTCCACTTGATTCTCAGGCGCCTGCATTTCGAGAACAATGCAAATGAGGACAGACGCGACAGACTGTGGAAGGTACGCAAGGTATTCAGCGACCTGCGAGGGAACTTCAGGGATTATTTTGTACCTGGACAGAATGTCGTTATCGACGAGTTGCTTGTACTGTTCAAGGGCAGACTGGCTTTCAAGCAGTACATCCCTTCCAAGCGGCACCGTTTTGGACTAAAGTTTTTCATGCTGTGCGACTGTGAGACTGGTATCATCCTGGACATGATCTTGTATTCTGGTACAGACGTCGACATACCAGCTCAAGATGAACATGGGTTCTCTGGCAGTGTCGTAAAAACCCTGATGGAACCAATGCTGAACAGGGGGCATATACTGTTCACTGACAACTATTACACCAGCCCCCTGTTGACCAGATACCTCCTTGTCCACAACACCAGCATATGTAGCACTGTGAAGGTCCTCGGGAAGGAAATGCCAGTGTTCGGTATAGGTATATCCGTGGGCGAGTGCCAGCTGCGCAAGTGTGACAATATTCTGTCAGTGCGGTGGGAGGACAGACACGAGGTGAATATGCTGACGACGATTCACACCGGTGCCATGTTGAACAGTGGGAAGGTCCATTTTTATATGCGCAACCCCATGTATAAGCCGGACTGTGTCATAGACTATAACGTGAACATGCGCCTCGTCGATAAATGTGACATGATGCTTGGTGGTGTGGAGTGCGTGCGCAGGTCTGTGAAGTGGACGAAAAAGTTCTTCTTCCACCTCAAGGATGTTGCAGTGCTCAACTGCTTCAATATGTACTTAGTGAAGTCCGGCAGGAAACCGTCTGCTTGATACCTGCTTGATGGGGTTCTAGGAGTTCTTTTACTCCCCAAGCCTGGCCCGAGGCCAGGCTTGACTTGTGAAAGTTTGGTCCACTAGGCTGTTCCTTGGAGTGGGCCGCAGGCCCACATACCCACCACAGCCCAGCTGATCCGGAACTTCTCTTAGAAAACAGTCCAGTTTTCTCTTAAAGTAGTTAAAGCTACGAATTTCGCAATTTGCTATGTACTTTAGTGTACTATTTTAAAATAAGGTTGGTTTTTAAGCTGCAAGTCATATGAATCTCAAAAAAAGTATATTATTAACAATCTTATCTCCATAGTTCACTAGTTTCTGTAAATCAGATCTGGTAACTGTAGGCCAAGTACTGGAAGACTCAAGACACAATGTGTGTGGAAGCTATTAGTCTCTTTGAAGAAGTCATCTCGACAGGATCTTCCAGCTCCAGCTATAAAACTTCACCACACATGGATCTACCTAGTACATCAAACGGTAACAAATTACTAAACTGTACAAAGTTTTATGCCAGAACATTTGTTACAGAATTGTCCCTGTCAGGGACAATTCAGTCCCTATTCTATGTGTACTCCATCACATAGTGACGGAGTATGTGGGAATAATTTTGTTGACACTGTCCATTTTGTCAATTCTACAACAGCAGATAATATGAATTCCCAGAGATATTTGTAACTTGAGATACTTGGTTTGGTTTGGTTAAGTTAGGTTAGGTTAGGTTAGCTTAACCCAGTAAATCCTCCCCGGCTAGAATATAAACCCCGGACAAAGTGCTCGTGAAATGCCAGGCATTTGCAAATATGAGGATGTGGTTGATTATATTATATTCTTTTCTATATCATAGATGTTCAATATATGAAAAATATTTTAGACTTAAAAATGGACCCCTGAGGTACTCAACTTACCACATTTCTTCATATTCATTCCCATTTAGTATGACCTTTTGCTCTCTTTGTTTTAACTATTGTTTTGTGCACTTTACAATTTTTTTCATGAACCTGTAATTTCCTTGCTAGTCTTCCATGTGGTACCTTATTAAAGTCTTTAGCATAATCCATGTATACTACATCCACCGGAAACCCTTTATCTGAGTACCATGTTACCATGTCCCAAAAGTGAGGAGGTTTATAAGGTAGCATCTGTTTTTAAGAAGACCATGGTGTGTCGATTGAATAAGATTGTTCACTGAAAGATGGTAAATGATTCCCTCCCTTAGGATTTTCGCCATGAGCTTGCAGATGTGTTATACCTAGCTGATCGGACATTAGTTTTGTGCTTAACTCTTTCTGCTTTTTTTTAAATACTGTGAGGGTGAAATTTTCATATTTAAAATCTCGGGGTACTATCCCTTGGTTCAGATATTTTGTGGAAAGTATTTTCAGCAGTATGCATAGTTCTTCTGTCAGTTTATTTTCCTTTATAATTAAGGTTTGTTTTCTTTTGTACCATAGAAAGTACCACAGAAAGGTGTTATAATGTTGTGTTAGCTTTTCTGTACAATTTTTCTTTTTTGTTTGTATAAAAGGCTATGCAATGAATTCAAATATTTACGCTACCAATCTATTTTTCAGATAGATCATCGGATTTTGACAGTATGCTGTACATACCAGATGTTCCAAAAATAACTACAGACAACAATAATGGTACTGTGTTTACTATTTTTATACTTTATATATAGGAAGACAGGTTCAATCAATGAGCATTTTAATATATCATCAAAATTTTCATACATTTCTTTCACTTTGTTACACTTGTAAAAACTTATTCTTAGCTATATTTATATAAATGTTAATACCACTGTTAAATGAACATATTGATTTGTGTCCTTATTAGTTATAGCTTATTTATGTTGACCCAGCACCTTACTAAAGGGATTACCTTAACTTGTGTCACTATCTCTCTAGGGGGCTCCAGGTAGGCAGTATAGGTAATGCCACTAACATGCATATCATTATGGGAAAGTCCATAATTTAACACATAATTATAAGTAGATAATTTGTAGCAAATTTTAAGATTATTAATAGGTACATTGTAGCATAATTTTGCATAAGCATAATTTTCTTGTTTTGTTCTTGTACTTTTCCTTCGAACACTATTATTTTCTCTTCAGAATTTCACCGGAGAATAGCAGTGATGACTAGAGAACATCTTGAACGCCAGTACCAGAAAGCACGTGCTGCAATGATACAAAGAAATGAGTACTTGAAGAGACTCTTAAACGTGGAGGAACCAAACTCAATAAAGGTGACAAACAAGAAACAGAAAAAAGATAACATACAGGATGTATCACACATTAATTCAAAACAAAGACCAGCTGCACCCCAATCTGATGGTAATCTTCTATTATTTTTTTTAACAATATTTCTACAGCTGTTATTTGTGTACTTTCCAATAATATTTGTTGCCTATTTTTAAGTGTATGCTAGACAATTATGGAGATTAAATTACTATAACACTGAACAACTTGGTAGCATAAAGTTAGTTATAGTAATATCTTGAGATTTGTCTGAAAATATTAATACTTGTATACAATTTGCAATTATGTACCATGCTTAAATCTTCAAATGTGCCACCCAGACATTCTGCCTGCTATACTTTCACCACCACACATTCAAAATGCGGGCTATTCTACTAGTGGTAGAACGTACACTCAGTTATTTGGCAGCTGGTGAAGAAACTTTGGAATCATTTGATGTTGGTATGTCCCAACATCATTTGTTGGTATTTAAATGAGGGTTTATTTAATGGACACACGTCATAAATATTATGTACAAAAATTGTGCTTAATGCCTATGAAATTTTGTTTAACATATTATACTAATCATTCCTTTCACTTACAAATTTTTCTTACTAATTTGTAATCCCATATTTCAAAGTACTTGCTGCAGAACTTGAACAAATTAAAGATTCTCAGCCAAGTGTTTCTGACTGGCAAAAAAGAAGAAAAAATGCAGAGATTAATTGGGGAGAAAGCAGGGCAATGCTCTTCGATTGGACATTGTCTGAGTTGGGTGTTCCAGATAAAGGTAAATTAAATATTGCTGTGTTCATTAAGGTTATACTGTATAATAAGCATCATATGCAAATTAATGACACTCTATTAATACATTTAGACTTCAGATTGTTTAAAATGTTAGGTATACAGTATTTAAAATTAGTATAAATAAATACCCCTTTTTTCATCAGGTAAAGTTTGTGTACAATGTACAAATTGTGAGGCAAGCATCAAATGTGAAGACTGTTTTGCATTTTTGTCACATTTGTGACCAAATGCAACATTTTCTCATGCCTTTCCACCACAGATTATATTGGAAAAATGGCTTTATGAGCCATTACACCCGACACAAACTGTGTGCCCTGAAGGAAATATCTTTCACTGGAGTAAGTATACGATACCTGTATAAAATCCGTACTTTGTTCCGAGATTACTTCTACTTCCCAATCCCAGTCTAGAGCTACGATTATCTTGGTATAACAAAATAAAATGAATAAATGTTTCATTTCAGTCATTACAACATTTGGAGAAGTCTTAAAGTTTAAACCTGACACTTGGTTTTATAGATTGATTTAATCGTCTGATTGTTTCTTTTCTGTGAATTTCTCAGTCATTATCTGGAGAATAATGTCAATATTTTGTACAATCAAGAAACAATGAAATATTCAGTCTGAAATTCTTTTCCATAAAACTCATTTTGTCAAACTGTCTTCCTTTTCTTTGTTACCAGAACCTGTTGTACCAGCCCAACCACCAAATTCTTGCCCCAACTGCACAGATTGCAAGTTTAAAATTTTAAGCTCCAGCAATCTCTGCATCTTCATCACTATAATGGGTAAATAAACTTTAAAATTTACCCTTTTATTTCCATTACCGGATATTCCTGAATCACAATACATTTTGAAATTTTTGTTGCTATAAATGTTAATTTTTACATCACTATTTTAGCAAGTCGCCACACCACTCAATGCACTGTATTTTAAACTACAGGAAGGTATGACCTCTATACTCCAATCTATACATGCCACTGTGGATATGAGCATCAACAACTAGGCAAGACCATGCACAAGTCTGGTTTCTATTCATCATTAGGAAAGAGCAGCACATTCTACAGCACCAGTCTGCTTGAATCATGGCACCATATAAAAAGAAATTGTCCCGGAACATCATTTCGGGCATTAGTCACTGCACTGGAATCCTTTGGTGCTTCTCGTGGGCGTGTATGTTTTGATACCGTTATTCATAATATTTTCAGTTTTATATTTCAATACAAAAATTATCAAAATTTTGTAGTAATGTATATTCATTTATTAATAATTAGTTTTTAATTTTGTTCAAACACAAAATGGAATGCTTTTTTTGTTTATTTATCTTATGTCATAATATGCATTTTAAATGTCACCATCTAAAAAATTCTATTCCTAGATTGGACCCATTAATTATATAACTTCGAAGAGAGTGTTCTTCGAATGGCGATTCCAGCAATATGAGCTGAGAAAAATTAGAGGAGAAGCTAACAATGAGTGTCCTGCTTGTGATAAAACCCCTTTAGCAGTACATATTGATGGCAACAAGAAGCTGTATCGTTACAACAAAGTTGGGAGGTAATAAAATGTGCTTTACAGATACTTAATGTATAGTATTCTTTTGTTCTCTACACACACTATTTTATAATGAATTATATTGTCTTCAAATTAATGTTCTTATAAATAAAGTATGCACATATAAATATACATTGTCATATGACATATTTTTTAATTGAGTATGTCTTTATAGTTTGCCTTTCAATTGCATCCATATCATCATTTTATTTATCTAACACCATGTAAATTTTTGTTTTATGTAAAATTTAGCAGTGCATCAGAATTCTTCATATAAAACATTTTTTGATACCCCCATTACCCATTGTTTAATATTATAGTGGTTACAGACAATAAATAATTATTTCTGAATTATCATTGCAGAGGTATCAGAAACCCCTATTATTCTGATAGTATCTTCAGCAAAGATGAAGATGTTCAAGCTCATGTTGGCACTATTCAGAGCTTGAAAACTAAGGTGAGTTTTATTATATATTGAGAAACCTTCAATTTTACCTAATAACTGTTTGGCAACTATAACATATGGTGGCTATTTTTGTATTTTTTCATTATAGTTTATATATATTGAATAAGGAAATATAACCCATAGAAATTTTTATGTGCAACAACAATGCCTATCGCGCAAAATAATCTCTACCTTCTACCCGTCCTACATAATTATAATCATGCTCACCAACTGGTTATTTAGTTACTATAAATATTTTTGTTTAACAGAGTAAGCACACGTGTGGAGTGTCTACATGGAAAGCTGCTCAAAATAAGCCTCTTTCATTCCAAAGTTTGGATGAAACAGGAATCAGCATGGCCTCCTGTCGACATGGTATTATCCTCCACACCTTGAATATGTATCAAGGAGAGCTGTACAGTTATGCCCACTATTTGCAAATTATGTATTTCAAATACGTAAAGTTTATTTGTCAAGACATAAGTTGCAAATATTGGCCATGGGCCTTAACTGTGGCTCAGAAACAATCACATTTTCACATTGGTCAAGCAAAGCCATTTTTAGGAGTCCTACATGCAAAAGGACATGCTTGGTATTGTCAGGTAAATAAAAATATAACATTACATTTATGTATACTAATGTATACATTTATGTATACTAATGTATACATTTATGTATACTAATGTATAAATTTATGTATACTAATGTATACATTTATGTATACTAATTAAATTTAATGTAATGTATACATTACATTAAATATAATAAGTACAGTTTGTGTAAAAAAATTTAAGATTTCTGATTGTTTAAGATTAATGATATACGTATCATTTAATATAGTAGGAGGCTTTTAATTTTTGTACAGTAATTTGAATTTTTTTTTACTGTATACTTTTATGTTAAAGGTATTGTATGGAGGGCGGTGGGAAGAAGGAAGTGGCATGACTTTAGGGGAAGAGGCAGAGCAAGTGTTTGCATACCTCTCACGATACAACTCTACAACTAAAAACATGCTGAAAGCTGGTATTTGTTTATATGGTTCATCTGATCAAGTTTTTTATTATTTTACCTGCCCTGTAATCAGTATAATGCGATTTGTATTCAGTATTCAATAAGTATCAACTCCCTCAAATAATCAATAAAAGAATGAAAACATATTGGTCAAACTTGAGTTGGTCGTGGTGAGTAAAGGTATGTTATGAAACTGTTATTAATCTATGCTCTTCAAGATGTTCATTGCTATAAATATTTTTCTCAGAAAGAACAGAAGAACTCACAGAGGGTGCAGTCTTTTGGAACCATCGAAAAATTGATGGACTGGCTCGTGCATTAGTTACTCGACTCAGAAAGGTACTAAAAATAATATATATTTATTTTATTTATTTGTATTTATTTTGAAACTTATTATAATGCATTTATATGTGAAAGGTATTATAATGCATTTATAGGTTAGTTATGTGTTCAGATCATGTACTACATATATTTTCCATTATAAATTAGCGACCATTTCCTTGAATTAACTGCTTGAACTTTTTCAATATAACAATAAGGTTAATTTGTATAAAGTATATAGTATTTAATTAACCTAAATGTATGATTCCGAGTTATATCAAATGTGTTCACAGAGAAATCACAGTATCGTGATATATCACGGGAACTGTGATGAGGGTTTGAACCCCATGCACTGAGTGTTCTCAGATGCATGCTCTAGTTCACTACGCCACGACATGGTCAGATGAATTGCAACTTGGAGTACTACTGCACCCACAAGGATCCCAAGGCTTCCACTGAAGCCAAACCAGGTTTCACACAATTCCCCCATGAACTCGGTCTCTGTCATTCAGTAGTTCTGCCTTTGATGCCCCCATTTCAATGTCTTTCTCCATGTATTGATATATCACAATAATATGAATTCTATGTGTATTGAAAGGGCCATCAGAGGTAAAACTACTGGAGGACACAGACCAAGTACATGGGAAACTGCATGCACAACCGCCCATGGAATGGGTATGGGGGTGCATAATTAACAAATTGAATTGTGGGTTCATTAGTACCCTAGGTTGCAATTCTTTTGACCATGTTGTGGCGCATTCAACTACAGCAAGCATCTGGGAATGCCAAGCCCATAGGTTCGAACCACTCATCACGGTTAATGTGATTTGTTCATTAAATTTATTATATTTTCAAATAGGCCAGAGAGACGGAAATAACAGTTTCAAATGAGATCGACAAACTTGATGTTCAAAAGTCATTGATTCAAGAATGGCAATCTGACCTACAAATGATTTGTAAGGAGTTAGAGTTAAACACTGGAACAACCTCGAAGAACATAAAATATTCTATCGAGGCAGTTGCAGACTCTATCAGGCATCGCAAAAATCTGATTGCCACTGATGCAGGTAGGCTTACTATTTCTTTGTTAACTCTGAAGCAATTTCTATTTAGCTCTTGTCTATAATTTCTATGTAGGTAAATGATGAGGAAATTTTTTTAACAACTTTAAAACTTTCAGCCAAAAAACTTTATTTGCAGCATCCAGTAAAATGCGCTCTTCACTCCGGCACAGAAATGAGTGTGATAGGAAAAAGCTTCAAGGCTTCATAAAAATCTACAATAGTGAAAACTCTGAAATTCTCAGTGAAAAGGATGCAATAGAAGGTATCCTGCCATGGCACAATTTATTGCCTCATCATAGCCAAAATGGTATGTAACTACATCTCATTTTATCAGGGGTTACAATTCGGCCTTATCAAGATAACTAACATTTAGCATGCATAATGGATAAGCTTTACTTATTTTTGAAGTAAAATATCATCACTACTGTTTGTAAAATAGGTGCAGTATCATAATCCGTAGGTTTTTATCAGGTTGATACTGCACAATAAACTATGTATAGTATGTATAATGCAAGTACCTAAACTGTAATTACATTAAATTGAGTTGTAGTTTACTTGCAGTAAATATAATTTTCCTCTTTTATTAGTGTCCCTTGCTCAAAAAAAGAAGGCAGTAGAAGATGTGGAGCTTCAGAAGAGATCCAGAGAAGAGCAACAACACACTGTTCAAGAAATGCTGCATTATCTCGCATATTACAAGAATAAGAGAGAGATTTTAACCGAACATACTGAAGAGTTGTTATGTGGAATTTTTCCTTCATATCTAAGCAAGGTAAGCTAACAGCCTAAATGTGTGTTGCAATTCAGTTCTTCATAAACATTTATCCAGCAGAATTTTATACTTGAGTAAAGTCTTGCTATTTACAACTTTGACAGGTAGACAATTCCATGGTTTTCATATACTGTACTGGTGTGTTTTACATATATTTGAACTTTTACCGAAAACTTTATTTATTTATTCTAATTTCTTTAGTATTTTCAGGGAAATTTGTAAATGTCTTAAACCCCATTAAATAGTCTATATATTACAGGATCCTAACAAGTACACTATTGAAGAGAAGCACCTATCAACCAAAAATAAGAGTGGAATCTTGGCTCTTTTGAAGCAAGGGCAAAAGTTGTGTTCTGACAAGCTGAGTGATGCAAAGCGTTTATTTGGATACCAGGAAGAGGATGTTGATGTTTCCGAGCCCTACCTGGAGCTTTGTGACAGTGAAGATGATGATGATGAAGATGAAGATTTACTACTAAACTGATGATACAAAAGTTAAGTATAATAAATTTTACCTGATTTCTCTTGCTAATTTCTCTTACTTAATTTCTCTAATTTCTAATTATCCTAGCCCTAAGATTACTACTGGCCTCCATTGCCTTGCCTGCACTTTGTTTCCCCCTTAACCATATCACTCATTCTTACAGGTGTGAGACAGAGAGGTACAAGATCATCCAAGAGGAACAACACCTGAAGCACCCAACATTTGGGTGTTTTAATTAATAAAAACGCCCTTCATGGCTTCACTCATCCTGGCTGGTTTAATTAAAAAAACCTAACCTAAACCTAAGTCATTTACAAGTAACTTAAATACATGGTAAATAAAATCAGGTATTATCCATCAATGGATATAGTCTCTACATCATGCAAGAGGAGCCACACATCTATGGTTCATCAAATAATTGCTATTGACAATTTTATAACTGCTGCTGATAATGTCTGTCCTGTGACTTTTTTGTAAGCATAACCAAAAGGCTTAACAATCCCTTGCTTACAAAGGGAATACTTAAACCCATTAATAAAAAACATGACCATGAGAAGAAGTATAGGTTAGGAATTGTCTCCAAAGAATTCTCATGCTCTTCAACAGGTCACTTGCCTAACTTGTCAACATTTTTTGAAAAGCTACTTGAACTTGAACTCCAAACCTTTCCAGTTATCCTAAAAAAAGCGAGTTACCCCTGTACACAAATGTGGTGATCTCACAGATGTTAACAACTACAGACCTATATCAATCCTGCCTAACTTGTCAACATTTTTTGAAAAACTAATCTACAAGCAGCTTTACTCTTATCTAGCCAAACACAATATACTTAGTTCTTGCCAATATGGCTTCAGACCCAAAAAAAGCACTAACGATGCACTTATTAGTATGATTAACTTGATTCATGCAGCTCTTGATAAAAATGAGTTCCCTGTTGGGTTATTTGTGGACCTGCGTAAGGCTTATACTAGGTGAGTACTAGTTGAGTACTTACACACAAGATATTCTAGGTGAGACTAGGTTTTTCCTCGTAACGGTCCCAAAGCTTCCACAAATGTTCCTGTTTCTCTTTATTGCCCTTGCGGCGACTGGACTTTAGCTTTTGATCAGAAACCAGTTGGTATTGCAAGGTTACCAGGGACGCCTCACGGTATAGTAAGGGGATTAAAATATATAAAGCCAAGTTGTCCCTCACTGCCCTTTGATTCAGACGCTGGTGCCATCCTTCTACGTCATTGTTGGTCCTCACCAGTCGTCTAAATGCACACCAGTTCCCCAATTCCCACACACTGTTGCACAGCCACGTATTTTTTTATGTAATGAGTTAATTGTGTCGTTAAGGGTGGACTGCTAGCCGACTTTTCTAATTCAGCAAACGCCTTACAATTATGTAGTACATACGTACCACATAAGTACGTGTGTGTTACACATGTACACACACACACACACACACACACACACACACACACACACACACACACACACACACACACACACACACTTTGTCAAGCACAAGACGAAGCTTGAAAAAGTTTAGTGGTATGCCAATAGGCTAGTCCCAGGACTAAGAGGCATGAGTTACGAGGACAGGCTGCGAGAAATGCACCTCATGACACTGGAAGACAGAAGAGTAAGGGAGACATGATCACTACCTACAAAATTCTCAGAGCAATTGATAGGGTACATAAAGATAAACTGTTTAACACGGGTGGTAGGCGAACAAGGGGACACAGGTGGAAACTTAGTACCCAAATGAGCCACTGGGATGTTAGAAAGAACTTTTTCAGTGTCAGAGTAGTTAATAGATGGAATGCATTAGGCAGTGATGTGGTGGAGGCTGACTCCATACACAGTTTCAAATGCAGATATGATAGAGCCCAGTAGGCTCAGGAATCTGTACATCAGTTGATTGCCAGTTGAGAGGTGGGACCAAAGAGCCAGAGCTCAACCCCCCGCAACCACAACTAGGTGAGTATACACACAAACACACACACGTACACACACACACACACAGACACAAACATACACACACTAATGCCTCTATTCACCTTGCAGTAAATAGGAACCTGAAAGTCAGGAAGCTGCTAAAGGCTGCATCTTGGGGATGTGTGAGTGTGTTAGATAAAAATATATGTTGTTTAGATATGATGGAGGAAAAGAGGCCGAGAGTCGGTACATTAGACAACCGACGCTTAGAAAGGCGGGGTCCAAGAGCTAACAGCTAAATCTTGGAAATAATAAATTAAAATATTTAATACACCCACATACATGTTTCACATTATTTTGGCTGAGGGCACACTGAGGGCTGATGGCCCCGTCGACGGGGCAGGAAGTCGGTGGTTGATCAAAGGCCTCCCACATCCTCCACATACCTGAGGATTATTCCGGCTTAATTTTAAACGGAAGTAATGTCTTGGCATTTACGGCTTCAGCCCCCTCTCCTCCCTCTGTCCCCCGGTCCCCCTCTCTGACCCTGTCCCTCTGTCTCTGTCCCTCTGTCTCTGTCCATGTCCCCCTCTCTGTCCCTGTCTCCCTCCCTGTCCCACTGCTCCCCCTCTGTTCCCCCGTCCCTCCTCTGGCCCTGTCCGTCTGTCCCTGTCCCTCTGTCTCTGCCTCTCCTCGTTTCTGACATTCTCTGTGTCAGCCTATCTCTCTGTCTCTTTCCTCGCTCTATCTCTGTCATTCTCTCACTGACTTTGCATATCCTTATCTATACGTCTCTGTGTCTAACATTCTCTCCCTGACTCTGTCTATATCTATTTCTCTGTCTCGATCTTCATCTCTTTCTCTCTCTCTCTCTCTCTCTCTCTCTCTCTCTCTCTCTCTCTCTCTCTCTCTCTCTCTCTCTCTCTCTCTCTCTCTCTCTCTCTCTCTCTCTCTCTCTCTCTCTCTCTCTCTCTCTCTCTCTCTCTCTCTCTCTCTCTCTCTCTCTCTCTCTCTCTCTCTCTCTCTCTCTCTCTCTCTCTCTCTCTCTCTCTCTCTCTCTCTCTCTCTCTCTCTCTCTCTCTCTCTCTCTCTCTCTCTCTCTCTCTCTCTCTCTCTCTCTCTCTCTCTCTCTCTCTCTCTCTCTCCCTCTCTCCCTCTCTCCCTCTCTCCCTCTCCTTACATACATACATACATACATACATACGTACATACATACATTTATTTAACACATGTGGTACACGCACAAGGGGACACAGGTGGAAGCTGAGTACCCAAATGAGCCACAGAGAGATTATAGAAAGAACTTTTCAGTGTCAGAGTAGTTAATAAATGGAATGCTTTAGGCAGTAATGTGGTGGAGGCTGATTCCATACACAGTTTCAAGTGTATGGAAAGTGTATGTATTCAAGTGGCGGGACCAAAGAGCCAAAGTTCAACCCTTGCAACCACAACTAGGTTAGTACATACATACATACATAAGATATAAAACAGTGGAGGATTCCCAGGTAGAACAATCAACCACAATGCCCATTACCCCTTTACCCTGATGTCCTTAACTACACAACTATACAAGAGTCATTAACACGTGTAATGGCTGATCCCCCATCACGATAGCATAAAGACCAATTGCTTGACCCGCAGTCTGTCTTGCTCCTCAAATAATTTTCGGGTTAACATGAAAACGTCTCTCGAGTTTATCTTTCTAATGTTGTTTTCCCATCTTTCATTTTATCAGCTTAGTTCCTTTATTATGCCCCAATTACTCATCCCTTGAGCGGTAGTTAAACTGAACCCAAATTTAAAAAAAGTTCCTTTTGCTAAGCAAGCTACAGTCTTGATAAGTCAGATATATTGTTTGTTAACACATTTCTCAACAATGAACAGTCAGTTTTATCAAGCTAACATATCCTAACACAACGAGTGAGAGTATTAACTGGTCTAATTATTTTATTAGACCAGTATATATTATTAGATTATACTGGTATAATTATATATATATATATATATATATATATATATATATATATATATATATATATATATATATATATATACATATATATATATATATATATATATATATATATATATATATATATATATATATATATATATATATATATATGTATATATGTATATATGTATATATGTATATATATATATATATATATATATATATATATATATATATATATATATATATATATATATATATAATATATATATATATATATATATATATATATATATATGTATGTATGAGTGTGTGTGTACATGTGTATACAACATTAATAATTTTGTAACTAGCGTCAAACATTGTTATTTGCTTAGCTAAACGAACTAGAGGGTTCAGGTCCTGAACCGATTATGTGCCTCTGTAATCCTTTATACCACGGCCCACGGGATGGGTATGGGGTGCATAATAAAGAAAGCAATAGAAGAAATTGAAATTGCATAATACGGTTATTGACATTCAATAATAGTAAGATAAAGCAATGAGGACCAAATGGGAGACCAGTGATCAGTGTCTTGTATCCCCTGCAATACCTCAAATCCTACCTCACTGACAGGCTCCAGTATGTTTCTGTGAATAATTCAATTTCTCCCACCCTACTCATCAACATTGGTGTTCCTCAGGGCAGCATACTTGGCATACTTGGGTATCCTTTGGAGGTGCTTATCCAGTTCTCACTTGAACACTGTGAGGGGATTGCCAGTTATGCCATGCAGTTATGCAATGTATGAATCTATCTATAAGTCCACCAATCTTTGTAAAAATTTCTTGTATGGATGTACCTTACCTAAATAAACATTTATTTATTTATTATTTATATTTAGGATTCATCAACTGCCAAAGATATTCACATGCCAGTATAATTCTGGCGAGAGAGAGGTTTGGGAAAAGCCGTTATACCAACTAGTCAGCAATAAGGGTGATATTTGTGGGGCACAGGCACGCTCGGCCTGGCCCATTAACCCCCAACTGACACTATAACCACAGAGAATACTGTATTTATTTATATACAAGAAATATATACATTGGGGTTAACAGAGAATATAGAAATGAAGTTGAATTTACATTCTAAAAGCCACTAGCACGCATAGCGTTTCGGGCAAGTCCTTAAACTAACAGAAAATTTTAGATAAATTAACAAAAAAAATTGACAAAAAATGTTTACAGGTACATTGAAGAAAATTTTGACACAAAAGCAGATTAGAATAATACACAATAAAGAAATAAGGATTACTACGTACATGAGTACTGGCCATTGTACTATATAGACCTGAAAAAGTGTAACTTAGCGACAACAAGAAAATATTGAATCACAAGACCACCGACGACCATTCCCTTACCCTGTCATAAACACTGAAATTTGACACCCTACCTCTGGAGCCACCCTGACCACAGGTCCACCAACTACATTTCCCTCCCTCCAACTCTGCCTCCACTTACATTGTACACACACATATTGTACACCACGCAAGTGTGGACTAGTGTGTAAATCTTACTGATACCACACTTAACCTTTATTCTTTCTCAATGTGTTGTATAAAAGGATCTGATTATACCGTTTCATTTCTAACTCCTTTTCTTGGAAGAATGCCACATATGATCGTACACAAACACAAGGTCTGTATAGGGTATAGGCAAGGTCTGACAAGGTATACTAGGTGAGTACTAGTTGAGTACTTACACACAAGATATTCTAGGTGAGACTAGGTGAGTATACACACACACGCAACATATACTAGGTTAGTACACCCAGAAACAAGATATACTAGGTTAGTACACCCAGAAACAAGATATACTAGGTGAATACACACACACAAGGTATACTAGGTGAGTACTAGTTGAGTACTTACACACAAGATATTCTAGGTGAGACTAGGTGAGTATACACACACACGCAACATATACTAGGTTAGTACACCCAGAAACAAGATATACTAGGTGAATACCCCAACACCAACCTCCTACAGTACACCTCCCACAGTAACCCCAACACCAACCTCCCACAGTACACCTCCCACAGTAACCCCAGCACCAACCTCCCACAGTACACCTCCCACAGGTAACCCCAGCACCAACCTCCCACAGGTAACCCCAACACCAACCTCCCACAGTACACCTCCCACAGTAACCCCAACACCAACCTCCCACAGTACACCTCCCACAGTAACCCCAGCACCAACCTCCCACAGTACACCTCCCACAGGTAACCCCAGCACCAACCTCCCACAGTACACCTCCCACAGTAACCCCAGCACCAACCTCCCACAGTACACCTCCCACAGGTAACCCCAACACCAACCTCCCACAGTACACCTCCCACAGGTAACCCCAGCACCAACCTCCCACAGGTAACCCCAACACCAACCTCCCACAGTACACCTCCCACAGGTAACCCCAGCACCAACCTCCCACAGTAACCCCAACACCACCCTCCCACAGGTAACCCCAGCACCAACCTCCCACAGTACACCTCCCACAGTAACCCCAGCACCAACCTCCCACAGTACACCTCCCACAATAACCCCAGCACCAACCTCCCACAGGTACAAAATGAAGCCATGAGAATTATCTTAGGATGCCCAAGAAATGCTATGATTGAGAAAATGAGGATGGAGTTGAATCTGCAGAGTATTGGGGATAGAATTGCAGAGATAAATGTAGCTTCTGCCATTAGATTAATGAGAGGTGGGGGAGCTAATGAATTGGTCCTCTCAGTTCAAAAGGTGGGAAGTACTGAACAATGTATGATGAAGAAAAGAGCATATATGAATACCTTATGTTCTAATGTTATTAAGTATGATGTTATTACAGAGTGTATTGCTGTGCCCAAGAGAAAATTCACACCACCATGGGAGGATTGTAATGTAGATGTAGTAATGACTCCCTTGCAAAAGAAAAAAAGTATGTATGAAATAGGAGAGCTGAGGGCAACATTTGATTGTATAATTAGAAAATTGCCTACAGAAAACACTCTACTACATGTATATTGTGATGGGTCAGTAGCTAGGGATGGGAAGGCAGGATGTATATTGTGATGGGTCAGTAGCTAGGGATGGGAAGGCAGGATGTATATGTTCTTAACATTCTGAAACCTATATTGTTTGCTGATGATACTACACTCATCTACTCCAACCCCAACCCACATACACTAAATACTGTAATGTTGTTAATAATGAACTAAAAAAAAGTCCACTTATTGATGTCAACCAACAAACTAACACTTAACATAGAAAAGACCTACTGCATCTTATTTGGAAGCAAATCTACAAATGCAATTCAGCTTCAGATGACAATGGAAACATTAGCAATAACAATGATGGAAAGTTTCTTGGTCTATTCTTAGACAAGAGACTCAACTTCAGTACCCACATACAACACATAACTAAGAAAGTCTCTAAAACAGTTGGTATACTCTCCAAAATCAGATATTATGTACCTAACCCTGCTCTCATCTCTCTATATTATACACTAATCTATCCCTATCTCAACTATGGTATCTGTGCATGGGGTTCAACCACTGCAAACCACCTCAAGTCCATCATCACCCAGCAAAAATCTGCTATCAGAATAATATCAAATTCTGCTTTCAGACAACACTCAGCCCCCTTGTTTAACTCCCTAAACATGCTAAACATAATCTCACTCCATAAATTCTCTTGTGTCAACTACATTTACAAAACCCTGTTCTTAAATGCAAATCCTGCTCTGAAACTCTTCCTGGACAGATGTAATAGGACCCATTATCACCACACCAGAAATAAATATCTCTTTGATATCCCCAGAGTTAAACTTGTATAAATAAATAAATAAATAAATAAATAAATAAATATGTTTATTCAGGTAAGGTACATACATACAAGTAATGTTACATTAATGGATCGATATATAGATAGAGCTAGTACATACAATGCCTAAAGCCACTATTACGGAACGCGTTTCGGGCAGGAAAAACATTAATATCTAGAACATAATACTAATTAAGCATAAAGAATAAAATGTGTTGAGAACAAATACAAATAAAGATAAAAAAAAGGGGGAACATGACTGAAAAAGCAGCACAAATACAATAGGTTGACAAACGGTGTTGATTAAAAAAAAAATAAAATAACAGACATGGGTTGACAATAGAGGGGTAAGGTAGGTTAGTGAATTTATTAGGTAGTGTTTAGTTTTTATCTTAAACTGGTTGAGAGAGGTACAGTCTTTAACATGGTTGGGAAGATCATTCCACATTCTAGGTCCCTTGATTTGTAGAGCATTTCTAGTTTGATTAAGTCGTATTCTTGGAATATCAAAACTGTATTTTTTTCTGGTGTGGTGCTCATGGGTTCTGTTACAACCTTCAATGAAGCTTTTGAGCTTATATGTATGTATTTGTAATGTATGTATGTAAACAATGTATTTATTATCATTTATCAATTCAGATAGAAATTACCTACTTAAAATTATCTGTTAGATTAAGGACCTGCCTGAAACGCTGCGCATACTAGTGGCTTTACAAGATTGTAAATACTGTACTATTCAATGTATTCTCACAAACCCAATGTACCTACTTGTATATATATTGTGACGATAATCTCCTTCAAGAGATTGAGCCTGCTCTTCCCTCCACAATTACGTCGTTGTGGTTATATAAAACTACTATGGAAGAAATGTCCAACAACGACAACAACACCAGCAAGGCTTGCCAGAGCGCAAAACGTTGCAGCCAGAGACACCTGTTCAGACTCAAACCGCCAAACTACTCGTTGATCGCTACCGGCCCCGCTGATTGGTCGCCGGTCTGGCTGCACCTGCACTCGCCCCCCCATACTACTTGATGTCTGGGGTCGCCACGACCTCAGACCTCAGAATGTTCAGTGCTTTCGTGGTTATCACTCCTCCCAGCTAGACGTTAGCGTGTACTGAGAGAGGTGATAGCTTAAAGCCAATATTCCAGCACCTTCCATTTAACTTTGTGTTGCACTTCTTGTTATTTTGCCTTAACGTAACTTTTCATTGTGTCATTTAAGTATTCTTATTATTTTGATTGATTGATTTTATTATAAGAATTTGTTTGTGCATTTTATTCATGTTTTGATTTATTTAACGTAATTAAAATTTCATTGTTAAAGTTTACTTGTGTTTTGTGTGTCTTCTCCTTACCTTACCACAGACGAAGTTCCAGTTTTTTCTTTTTTTTTATAACTATGTGACGAGGCCATACCCCTAGCCTTAAACAGCCGAACACCAACGCGTTACCGTCACAAGTTATATGGGGGCCTGTCCGGGAGCTTCACTCAGGTACTGGTGCCAAGTGGTAATTTATGGTAAGCGTATTTAACTTTGTTAACGTAGCTTTACTATTTTTCATATTCAATTTCATTTTTTATAAGGTGCGGTGTATTGTGCATTACGAGAGTAACATATAGTGAAGGTGAGACAACTTTGGATTACGTGGTGACTGTAGGCCGCAGTCATACTCTTAATTGGTCATCTCTCCCTCCGTGTTATTACTCGTGTTTACCATCTATGTCCCTTGAATATTTCTCATTCTGACAGATCATCATATTGGTACCCTAGTACTGTGGTCTGCCCCGGGTCAAGAGTACCCAATCTTCTGCAATCTGACTGTAGGAGGACAAAGAGGGCCATAGTTCCTCTAACTCGAACTTTAGTTGCTGAATTGGGACCTCAGCAGCAGTTCTCGTCACCAGTTGACACCTTGCACCCCTACACGTCAGTCAGAGATGATGATACATACAACGGTAGGGAATTAGCTTATTTTTTCAGAGCACAAAAGTTCGCTAATTCTGTAAGTATCATATTAAATTCAGTAGGAAAAACTTGCTTTATGTCCTATAGAGACGTGGCAAGGTATGCCTACATTCTTGGACTACCAATTTTACTTTTGAAGCATTTAACTGTTTCATTTGTTTTCGAAACTCTGTTTCATTTGTTAGTAGGATTTTCTTGCCCTTATCCTCTTACATGAGTACCGGGTACAAGATTTCCTGCGCCCTTGATTTAATTTAATCATTTAACATCTTTTACTTAACTTTAATTGTTAAAGATCTCACAGGATAGGTACCAGTTGCCACGTTGTCCTGTTTCTGACATTCACTATTGAATATTCGTGTACCTTTATTTGCTAATTTCACCATGTTTCGTCTCCAAGCTTTCCGTACAAATCCAGCAGGTGAAATAGGGACTTTAAGCCGTGCCAAGAAGACTGAATTACAAACTCTTGCACACGAGTATCAACTAGAAGTTCCCTACCAAGCCAACAAAAATGACCTACACAACCTGTTGCTGGATTACTATTTAGAGCAAGGTAAGATAGACTCTGAAACTCATGAAACTTACTATATTGCAGAGAAAACTGACTTGGCAACGATGAAACTTAAACTAGAGCTGGCCAAGATTGAGCGTGAGCAGCAAAGGGAAGCAGCTGCCATAAGAAGAGACGAACAAGAACGCGAAGCTGCCTTGAGGAGAGAAGAACAAGAACGAGAAATCACCCTCAGAGAACGCGAGGCCGCCTTGAGGAGAGAAGAACACGAACGTGGACTCGCCCTCCACGAACGTGAGGTCGCCTTGCTCCATGAACGTGAGCGAGTACAGCTTGAAACACTCCAGGAGCGGGAACGCTTACAGCTCGAAACCAAACAACGCGAGTTAGAGTTACAACGCGAACATGACAAGCAACAAGCGACTCTGGCTCTAGAGTGTCGTCAACGTGAAATCGCCTTGGAAACTTCACACTTCACTCAACGCCAGCAAGCTACTGCCAATGTTCCCGTCAGTTTTAATATATCACATGCAAGTAAGTTAATGCCATCCTTTGTAGAAGCAGAAGTTGATGTGTTCTTTACCACCTTTGAAACCCTTGCTAATCAACTCAGTTGGCCTGTCGACCAATGGGCCACACTTCTCAGAGTCCATCTTACAGGTAGAGCTGCAGTCACACTCAGTACTTTGGCGTCTGAGAATGACTACTACACTCTGAAACAAGCAGTGTTGGACGCCTACCTACTTTCCACCGAAAGTTATAGAAGGAAATTCCGTGACCACCTGAAGGCAAGTACCACTACCTTCCTCGAGTTTGCTAACACGAAACGGAGGTATTTCATGAAATGGCTGGAAGCAGCACATGTCTCTACTTTTACAGAACTCGTCAACCTGATGCTTGTTGAAGAATTCTTGAGACGTGTGCCGCCTCCTGTCCGCCTCTACTTAGCAGATAAAGAAGAAACCGACTACCTGAAGTGTGCTAAGTCGGCTGACACTTACAGCCTCATCCACCGGCTGACACCCGAACCATCCTCCAGTAAGAAGTCGTGGTACAGTTACGAGAAGGTGAGCCCCGATCAAGCTGGTTCACAACTGTACTGCAAGTATTGTAGACTCTATGGACATACCATAGACAAGTGTGGTAAGTCTCAATACAAGGGAACCACTGACCAACAAAGACCCAAACCAACTCCTCCTAAGTCCGGTAAGCCTGTGATGAATGTTGGTGTTGATGTTAATGATCTTTCTCTTTTCAGTAACCACCTGTATACTGGAACTGTCTCTGCCAACGGTTCAAATCCGGAGGGACGTTTCAAATTGAAGATCTTGAGGGACACAGCGGCTCTACAATCGATCATCTTGAAGTCGGCTGTGCCCAACATCGTCTACACCGGAGAAACCGTCTTCATCACTGACCTCACTGCTACCACTCCATACCCTCTCGCCAGAGTCCACCTGGATTGTCCCTACGTGAACGGGGAAGTCCAAGTCGCCGTCAGGGAAAAGCCTTTTCCCATGCCTGGAGTGCAACTTCTCCTAGGCAACGACTTGGCAGAAGACCTGCAACCGACCAACCTGATCGTCATGGACAAACCCCAGGTGTGTAACTCTGTGCCAATAAACCCTATTCTTGAGTATGTTCCAGCAGAGGTTCAAGAGAGTGATGAAGTTTCTCCTCCGGTTCTCGTGACCACCCGTGCACAAGCCGCACGTCCACAGCCAGCTGACTCTACTGCTACCGCTGTCCCTCAAGACCCTCAGAAACTACCCCCGCATCTGACCAAGTTGGAGTTCCGTAAGTTACAGAGGGAAGATCTTACTTTAACACCATTGTTTTTCCAGGCTGAGACTCAACCCGACAGTATTCCTGGGTTCTTCCTAGAGAACGACTTGCTCTACCGCAGATATAGACCCAGTAAACTGAAGGAGGAGGACGATTGGGCCAACATCGAACAACTTGTGATTCCCACCAGCCTGCGGCCCACTATTCTACACCTGGCCCACGGAGCATTCTCCCACTACGGCTTCAACAAGACTTACCATGGGATTCGTCAAGACTACTACTGGCCAGGTATGGTAAATAACGTCAAACAGTACGTAAAACAGTGTCATACATGTCAGATGGCAGGCAAACCGAACGTCTCCATTCCCAGAGCACCACTGATTCCCATACAGGTGCCTGCGGAACCTTTCCACAGACTCATAATAGACTGTGTTGGTCCTTTACCTCGGACCAGTTCAGGTAACGCCTACATCCTAACCATCCTGTGTCCTACCACCAGATTTCCCATAGCAGTTCCAGTGAAGAACATCACGGCTGCTACGGTTATAAAACATCTATTGAAGATCTTCACTCAATACGGATTTCCCAGGGAGATTCATAGTGACTGTGGTACCACCTTCACCAGTGATCTCTTCAAAAGGACACTGGAGGAGTTCAACATCAAACAGGTATTGTCCAGCCCCTATCATCCTGCTTCACAGGGTTCTCTTGAACGTAGTCATCAGACCATCAAAGCACTCTTGAAAAAGTTTTGTAGTGAAACCTCAAAGGATTGGGATAAGCAGATTGACCTAATAATGTGTATTTTCAGAAGTCTCCCCAATGAGTCCCTAGGAGTATCTCCTTATGAGATGCTCTACGGCCGTAAGTGCCGTACTCCCCTTAAGGCTTTCAAAGACTCTCTCAGAGATGCCACCTTCAGTGAGCATCAGAATGTGCCCCAGTTTCTTCAAAACCTTCAACACATTCTAGAGAGAGTCCACCGCTTTGCCCATGATAATCTATTGAAAGCCCAGGTGAGAATGAAGACTCATTACGACCAGACCAGCAAAGTAAGAAAATTCAAGCCGGGAGACTTCGTCCTTGCCTATTTCCCTATCCCAGGTTCACCTTTACAAAACAGGTTTTCAGGACCCTACTGCGTCAAAGAGTGCAGGAATAATAACAATTACGTGATAGAGACTCCAGATAGGCGGCGGAAGACCCAGCTGTGCCACGTCAACCTCCTGAAGCAATATAATGGTACTCCTCCCACTGTCTTGACTAACTATTCTACTTTCACAGAACCCTACATCCACAGTGAGACCTTCCCAGCTTCTCCTCCCGAAAGCACTGACAAGGAGTCAGCACTTTCTAATTCCGAAATCCTTAATGATCTTCCCAAATGCTTTCAGGATAATAATCGTGCTCCTTTGCCCTCTTCTAATTCCACTCTCACCTCGTCAGATAAACCCTTCATCCTCCATGTCGACGCTAGGGGTACCGACGTTGGTGGTGTCGTGATGCAGCAACGAGGCGAGAAGAATACACCTGTCAGCGACTACTGCTACAAGGATCTACGGAACAATTGGCCAGGAGCTACTCTTCCTCATCCTGAAGCTTCAGCACTTCACTCCACACCTGAAAAGTGCTCGGTCCACCATCAACACGGACCACACCACCCTACACCTCCTGCAGCACGCCCACTTCTCATCTCAACGTCTTCTACTATGGGCTTGCTACCTGCAGAAATTCAACCTGGAGACACGCTATACCAAGAGTCTGACAACATCTTAGCCCATGATCTCTCCAGAGTTTATGAAGTAGAAGCAACTTCATCCATTACTCCACCACATAACGACGTACTTCTTCCAGAACCGCAGGCTTCAGGGGAGAGTTGTGACGATAATCTCCTTCAAGAGATTGAGCCTGCTCTTCCCTCCACAATTACGTCGTTGTGGTTATATAAAACTACTATGGAAGAAATGTCCAACAACGACAACAACACCAGCAAGGCTTGCCAGAGCGCAAAACGTTGCAGCCAGAGACACCTGTTCAGACTCAAACCGCCAAACTACTCGTTGATCGCTACCGGCCCCGCTGATTGGTCGCCGGTCTGGCTGCACCTGCACTCGCCCCCCCATACTACTTGATGTCTGGGGTCGCCACGACCTCAGACCTCAGAATGTTCAGTGCTTTCGTGGTTATCACTCCTCCCAGCTAGACGTTAGCGTGTACTGAGAGAGGTGATAGCTTAAAGCCAATATTCCAGCACCTCCCATTTAACTTTGTGTTGCACTTCTTGTTATTTTGCCTTAACGTAACTTTTCATTGTGTCATTTAAGTATTCTTATTATTTTGATTGATTGATTTTATTATAAGAATTTGTTTGTGCATTTTATTCATGTTTTGATTTATTTAACGTAATTAAAATTTCATTGTTAAAGTTTACTTGTGTTTTGTGTGTCTTCTCCTTACCTTACCACAGACGAAGTTCCAGTTTTTTCTTTTTTTTTATAACTATGTGACGAGGCCATACCCCTAGCCTTAAACAGCCGAACACCAACGCGTTACCGTCACAATATAAATAAAATAAAATAAGATATTGTGATGGGTCAGTAGCTAGGGATTGGAAGGCAGGATGCAGTATGCCAAACTGAATTCGTGCGCCCCTTGAGGGACTTGAAGTAGAGGGATAGGGATCACAGGATAAGTATGGGTTGCACAAACTACTGGTAACAGGATGAGTATGGGTTGCACAATTAATTACTACAAAGTGGTTGAGTATGGGGTGCACGTAAATGAAGACTCCCAAGAAGCAAATCAGAGATCAGCCCAAGCTTCATCTTGAGGCAAAGCTCAATGCCTTAAGCCATATTGATGCTCTGTCCATAGAGCATTCTCTCTCTCAAATCATAATAGTACACTAATGGTTCCCTACACCACCCCTCAGGTGCAGCTGCAGCAGGCTTGGGTGACATGATGACTATGGGGTGCACAATAAACTAACACTCACAGAATGAGTATGGGCTGCACAATAAGCTACCTCACACAAGATTAGTAATAAAGAAACATTAATTTTTTGGGTAGGGTGACTGAAACTCATCCTGGGGTAAAAATGTTTATTTAAATTTATTATAGTTAAATGAATTTAGTAAATTATTCCATATATTGTATTATAAGTGAATTGACACTAAACTATAAATTATACTAATAAGGTTTTAAAAATGAAAAAACAGTAAAAATCCTTCATGTAAGATATGGAAGTTGAAAAGTAAATTAACTGTAAACTAAATTATAAACTGTAGACATAATATAAAGTATTATAAGTAAAATACCTATAAACTACCAAATAATAAGGTGTAAGGAACCATTTCTATTGTTTGTCCTTTTTTACCTGTTTCCTCAGGTATTTTAAAATTCCCATTCCGTTGTTACTACACTGTTTTCCTGGTGTAGTTCCCTGTGGTTCAAATTTTACTACTTGTACTTCTTGCTGTTTCTGAATGATTGCTAATGGTAGCCCTTGTTGCACCTGCGGAACTTTTTGTAAATGTTCCACCTGCGGAACTTTTTGTACTTGTTGAATTTCTTGCACCTGCGGTACTTTTTGGACTTGATGCACCTGCTGCACTTGTAGCTCGTCATGATTTTTTTCCAGGGCATTATCGCTATCACCTTCTGATCCTAATGTAAGTTTATCTGCATCAAGCTTCCTTGTGCGTGCTGGAAAAAAAATACAAATAAAAAATTTCGAAATGGAAGATCCTGTGTAACAAATTTAATCAGTTACTATGATCGAGCCGCAGAAATTTTACAGGAAAGATATGGTTGGGTTGACTGCATCTATCTGGACCTAAAAAAGGCATTCAACAGAATTCCACATAAGAGTTTGTTCTGGAAACTCCCCTCCCTTCATGACTCCCTCCCTCCCCTTCATGACTCCCTCCCTCCCCTTCATGACTCCCTCCCTCCCCTTCATGACTCCCTCCCTCCCTTCATGACTCCCTCCCTCCCTTCATGACTCCTGCCCTCCCTTCATGACTCCCTCCCTCCCCTTCATGACTCCCTCCCTCCCTTCATGACTCCCTCCCTCCCTTCATGACTCCCTCCCTTCATGACTCCCTCCCTCCCTTCATGACTCCCTCCCTCCCTTCATGACTCCCTCCCTCCCCTTCATGACTCCCTCCCTCCCTTCATGACTCCCTCCCTCCCTTCATGACTCCTGCCCTCCCTTCATGACTCCCTCCCTCCCCTTCATGACTCCCGCCCTCCCCTTCATGACTCCCTCCCTCCCTTCATGACTCCTTCCCTCCCTTCATGACTCCCTCCCTTCATGACTCCCTCCCTCCCTTCATGACTCCCTCCCTCCCTTCATGACTCCCTTCCTCCCCTTCATGACTCCTGCCCTCCCTTCATGACTCCCTCCCTCCCCTTCATGACCCCCGCCCTTTCTTCATGACTCCCTCCCTCCCTTCATGACTCCCTCCCCTTCATGACTCCTGCCCTCCCTTCATGACTCCCTCTCTCCCCTTCATGACTCCCTCCCTCCCCTTCATGACTCCTGCCCTCCCTTCATGACTCCCTCCCTTCATGACTCCCTCCCCTTCATGACTCCCTCCCTCCCCTTCATGACTCCTGCCCCCCCTTCATGACTCCCTCCCTCCCCTTCATGACTCCTGCCCTCCCTTCATGACTCCCACTCTCCCCTTCATGACTCCCTCCCCTTCATGACTCCTGCCCTCCCTTCATGACTCCCTCCCTCCCCTTCATGACTCCCTCCCTCCCTTCATGACTCCCTCCCTCCCTTCATGACTCCTGCCCTCCCTTCGTGACTCCCTCCCTCCCCTTCATGACTCCCTCCCTCCCTTCATGACTCCCTCCCTCCCTTCATGACTCCCTCCTTTCATGACTCCCTCCCTCCCTTCATGACTCCCTCCCTCCCTTCATGACTCCCTCCCTCCCCTTCATGACTCCCTCCCTCCCTTCATGACTCCCTCCCTCCCTTCATGACTCCTGCCCTCCCTTCATGACTCCCTCCCTCCCCTTCATGACTCCCTCCCTCCCCTTCATGACTCCCTCCCTCCCTTCATGACTCCTTCCCTCCCTTCATGACTCCCTCCCTTCATGACTCCCTCCCTCCCTTCATGACTCCCTCCCTCCCTTCATGACTCCCTTCCTCCCCTTCATGACTCCTGCCCTTTCTTCATGACTCCCTCCCTCCCTTCATGACTCCCTCCCCTTCATGACTCCTGCCCTCCCTTCATGACTCCCTCTCTCCCCTTCATGACTCCCTCCCTCCCCTTCATGACTCCTGCCCTCCCTTCATGACTCCCTCCCTTCATGACTCCCTCCCCCTTCATGACTCCCTCCCTCCCCTTCATGACTCCTGCCCTCCCCTTCATGACTCCCTCCCTCCCCTTCATGACTCCTGCCCTCCCTTCATGACTCCCTCTCTCCCCTTCATGACTCCCTCCTCCCTTCATGACTCCTGCCCTCCCTTCATGACTCCCTCCCTCCCCTTCATGACTCCCTCCCTCCCCTTCATGACTCCCTCCCTCCCTTCATGACTCCTCCCTCCCCTTCATGACTCCATCCCTCCCCTTCATGACTCCCTCCCTCCCTTTCATGACTCCCTCCCTCCCTTCATGACTCCCTCCCTCCCCTTAATGACTCCCTCCCTCCCTTCATGACTCCCTCCCTCCCTTCATGATTCCCTCCCTCCCCCTTCATGACTCCTGCCCTCCCTTCATGACTCCCTCCCTCCCCCTTCATGACTCCCTCCCTCCCCTTCATGACTCCCTCCCTCCCTTCATGACTCCCTCCCTCCCCTTCATGACTCCCTCCCTCCCTTCATGACTCCCTCCCTCCCCTTCATGACTCCCTGCCCTCCCCTTCATGACTCCCTCCCTCCCCTTCATGACTCCCTCCCTCCCCTTCATGACTCCCTCCCTCCCCTTCATGACTCCCTCCCTCCCCTTCATGACTCCCTCCCTCCCCTTCATGACTCCCTCCCTCCCTTCATGACTCCCTCCCTCCCCTTCATGACTCCCTCCCTCCCCTTCATGACTCCCTCCCTCCCTTCATGACTCCCTCCCTCCCCTTCATGACTCCCTCCCTCCCCTTCATGACTCCCTCCCTCCCCTTCATGACTCCCTCCCTCCCTTCATGACTCCCTCCCTCCCCTTCATGACTCCCTCCCTCCCCTTCATGACTCCCTCCTCCCCTTCATGACTCCCTCCCTCCCCTTCATGACTCCCTCCCTCCCCTTCATGACTCCCTCCCTCCCCTTCATGACTCCCTCCCTCCCCTTCATGACTCCCTCCCTCCCCTTCATGACTCCCTCCCTCCCCTTCATGACTCCCTCCCTCCCTTCATGACTCCCTCCCTCCCATTCATGACTCCCTCCCCTTCATGACTCCCTCCCTCCCCTTCATGACTCCCTCCCTCCCCCTTCATGACTCCCTCCCTCCGTTATGACTCCCTCCC
>NC_091204.1:26737712-26975212 GCF_040958095.1 Procambarus clarkii
TCCCTCCCCCCCTTCATGACTCCCTCCCTCCCCTTCATGACTCCCTCCCTCCCCTTCATGACTCCCTCCCTCCCTTCATGACTCCCTCCCTCCCTTCATGACTCCCTCCCTCCCTTCATGACTCCCTCCCTCCCCTTCATGACTCCCTCCCTCCCTTCATGACTCCCTCCCTCCCCTTCATGACTCCCTCCCTCCCCTTCATGACTCCCTCCCTCCCCTTCATGACTCCCTCCCCCCCTTCATGACTCCCTCCCTCCCTTCATGACTCCCTCCCTCCCCTTCATGACTCCCTCCCTCCCCTTCATGACTCCCTCCCTCCCCTTCATGACTCCCTCCCTCCCCTTCATGACTCCCTCCCTCCCCTTCATGACTCCCTCCCTCCCCTTCATGACTCCCTCCCTCCCTTCATGACTCCCTCCCTCCCCTTCATGACTCCCTCCCTCCCTTCATGACTCCCTCCCTCCCTTCATGACTCCCTCCCTCCCCTTCATGACTCCCTCCCTCCCCTTCATGACTCCCTCCCTCCCTTCATGACTCCCTCCCTCCCTTCATGACTCCCTCCCTCCCTTCATGACTCCCTCCCTCCCCTTCATGACTCCCTCCCTCCCTTCATGACTCCCTCCCTCCCCTTCATGACTCCCTCCCTCCCTTCATGACTCCCTCCCTCCCTTCATGACTCCCTCCCCCCTTCATGACTCCCTCCCTCCCCTTCATGACTCCCTCCCTCCCTTCATGACTCCCTCCCTCCCTTCATGACTCCCTCCCTCCCTTCATGACTCCCTCCCTCCCTTCATGACTCCCTCCCTCCCCTTCATGACTCCCTCCCTCCCCTTCATGACTCCCTCCCTCCCCTTCATGACTCCCTCCCTCCCTTCATGACTCCCTCCCTCCCCTTCATGACTCCCTCCCTCCCCTCCCCCCCCCTGACTCCCCCCTCCCCCATGACTCCCTCCCTCCCCTTCATGACTCCCTCCCTCCCTTCATGACTCCCTCCCTCCCTTCATGACTCCCTCCCTCCCTTCATGACTCCCTCCCTCCCCTTCATGACTCCCTCCCTCCCTTCATGACTCCCTCCCTCCCCTTCATGACTCCCTCCCTCCCCTTCATGACTCCCTCCCTCCCTTCATGACTCCCTCCCTTCATGACTCCCTCCCTTCATGACTCCCTCCCTCCCCTTCATGACTCCCTCCCTCCCTTCATGACTCCCTCCCTCCCTTCATGACTCCCTCCCTCCCCTTCATGACTCCCTCCCTCCCCTTCATGACTCCCTCCCTCCCCTTCATGACTCCCTCCCTCCCCTTCATGACTCCCTCCCTCCCTTCATGACTCCCTCCCTCCCTTCATGACTCCCTCCCTCCCCTTCATGACTCCCTCCCTCCCTTCATGACTCCCTCCCTCCCTTCATGACTCCCTCCCTCCCTTCATGACTCCCTCCCTCCCTTCATGACTCCCTCCCTCCCTTCATGACTCCCTCCCTCTTCATGACTCCCTCCCTCCCCTTCATGACTCCCTCCCTCCCTTCATGACTCCCTCCCTCCCTTCATGACTCCCTCCCTCCCCTTCATGACTCCCTCCCTCCCTTCATGACTCCCTCCCTCCCCTTCATGACTCCCTCCCTCCCCTTCATGACTCCCTCCCTCCCTTCATGACTCCCTCCCTCCCTTCATGACTCCCTCCCTCCCCTTCATGACTCCCTCCCTCCCTTCATGACTCCCTCCCTCCCTTCATGACTCCCTCCCTCCCTTCATGACTCCCTCCCTCCCCTTCATGACTCCCTCCCTCCCCTTCATGACTCCCTCCCCTTCATGACTCCCTCCCTCCCTTCATGACTCCCTCCCTCCCTTCATGACTCCCTCCCTCCCTTCATGACTCCCTCCCTCCCTTCATGACTCCCTCCCTCCCCTTCATGACTCCCTCCCTCCCCTTCATGACTCCCTCCCTCCCTTCATGACTCCCTCCCTCCCCTTCATGACTCCCTCCCTCCCCTTCATGACTCCCTCCCTTCATGACTCCCTCCCTCCCCTTCATGACTCCCTCCCTCCCTTCATGACTCCCTCCCTCCCTTCATGACTCCCTCCCTCCCTTCATGACTCCCTCCCTCCCCTTCATGACTCCCTCCCTCCCTTCATGACTCCCTCCCTCCCTTCATGACTCCCTCCCTCCCCTTCATGACTCCCTCCCTCCCCTTCATGACTCCCTCCCTCCCTTCATGACTCCCTCCCTCCCTTCATGACTCCCTCCCTCCCCTTCATGACTCCCTCCCTCCCCTTCATGACTCCCTCCCTCCCTTCATGACTCCCTCCCTCCCTTCATGACTCCCTCCCTCCCCTTCATGACTCCCTCCCTCCCTTCATGACTCCCTCCCTCCCTTCATGACTCCCTCCCTCCCCTTCATGACTCCCTCCCTCCCCTTCATGACTCCCTCCCTCCCCTTCATGACTCCTCCCTCCCTTCATGACTCCCTCCCTCCCTTCATGACTCCCTCCCTCCCCTTCATGACTCCCTCCCTCCCTTCATGACTCCCTCCCTCCCTTCATGACTCCCTCCCTCCCCTTCATGACTCCCTCCCTCCCCTTCATGACTCCCTCCCTCCCTTCATGACTCCCTCCCTCCCCTTCATGACTCCCTCCCTCCCCTTCATGACTCCCTCCCTCCCCTTCATGACTCCTCCCTCCCTTCATGACTCCCTCCCTCCCTTCATGACTCCCTCCCTCCCCTTCATGACTCCCTCCCTCCCTTCATGACTCCTCCCTCCCTTCATGACTCCCTCCCTCCCTTCATGACTCCCTCCCTCCCTTCATGACTCCCTCCCTCCCCTTCATGACTCCCTCCCTCCCTTCATGACTCCCTCCCTCCCCTTCATGACTCCCTCCCTCCCCTTCATGACTCCCTCCCTCCCTTCATGACTCCCTCCCTCCCCTTCATGACTCCCTCCCTCCCTTCATGACTCCCTCCCTCCCCTTCATGACTCCCTCCCTCCCTCCTTCATGACTCCCTCCCTCCCCTTCATGACTCCCTCCCTCCCTTCATGACTCCCTCCCTCCCTTCATGACTCCCTCCCTCCCTTCATGACTCCCTCCCTCCCCTTCATGACTCCCTCCCTCCCTTCATGACTCCCTCCCTCCCCTTCATGACTCCCTCCCTCCCTTCATGACTCCCTCCCTCCCTTCATGACTCCCTCCCTCCCTTCATGACTCCCTCCCTCCCCTTCATGACTCCCTCCCTCCCCTTCATGACTCCCTCCCTCCCCTTCATGACTCCCTCCCTCCCTTCATGACTCCCTCCCTCCCCTTCATGACTCCCTCCCTCCCCTTCATGACTCCCTCCCTCCCCTTCATGACTCCCTCCCTCCCTTCATGACTCCCTCCCTCCCCTTCATGACTCCCTCCCTCCCTTCATGACTCCCTCCCTCCCCTTCATGACTCCCTCCCTCCCTTCATGACTCCCTCCCTCCCCTTCATGACTCCCTCCCTCCCTTCATGACTCCCTCCCTCCCCTTCATGACTCCCTCCCTCCCCTTCATGACTCCCTCCCTCCCCTTCATGACTCCCTCCCTCCCTTCATGACTCCCTCCCTCCCCCTCCCTTCATGACTCCCTCCCTCCCTTCATGACTCCCTCCCTCCCCTTCATGACTCCCTCCCTCCCCTTCATGACTCCCTCCCTCCCCTTCATGACTCCCTCCCTCCCTTCATGACTCCCTCCCTCCCTTCATGACTCCCTCCCTCCCCTTCATGACTCCCTCCCTCCCCTTCATGACTCCCTCCCTCCCTTCATGACTCCCTCCCTCCCTTCATGACTCCCTCCCTCCCTTCATGACTCCCTCCCTCCCCTTCATGACTCCCTCCCTCCCTTCATGACTCCCTCCCTCCCCTTCATGACTCCCTCCCTCCCCTTCATGACTCCCTCCCTCCCTTCATGACTCCCTCCCTCCCTTCATGACTCCCTCCCTCCCCTTCATGACTCCCTCCCTCCCTCTTTATGACTCCCTCCCTCCCTTCATGACTCCCTCCCTCCCCTTCATGACTCCCTCCCTCCGCCTTCATGACTCCCTCCCTCCCTTCATGACTCCCTCCCTCCCTTCATGACTCCCTCCCTCCCTTCATGACTCCCTCCCTCCCCTTCATGACTCCCTCCCTCCCTTCATGACTCCCTCCCTCCCCTTCATGACTCCCTCCCCCCTTCATGACTCCCTCCCTCCCCTTCATGACTCCCTCCCTCCCCTTCATGACTCCCTCCCTCCCCTTCATGACTCCCTCCCTCCCTTCATGACTCCCTCCCTCCCTTCATGACTCCCTCCCTCCCTTCATGACTCCCTCCCTCCCTTCATGACTCCCTCCCTCCCCTTCATGACTCCCTCCCTCCCCTTCATGACTCCCTCCCTCCCTTCATGACTCCCTCCCTCCCCTTCATGACTCCCTCCCTCCCTTCATGACTCCCTCCCTCCCCATGACTCCCTCCCTCCCCTTCATGACTCCCTCCCTCCCCTTCATGACTCCCTCCCTCCCCTTCATGACTCCCTCCCTCCCTTCATGACTCCCTCCCTCCCCTTCATGACTCCCTCCCTCCCTTCATGACTCCCCCCTCCCCTTCATGACTCCTCCCTCCCCTTCATGACTCCCTCCCTCCCCTCCCTTCATGACTCCCTCCCTTCATGACTCCCTCCCTCCCCTTCATGACCCCTCCTCCCCTTCATGACTCCCTCCCTCCCTTCATGACTCCCTCCCTCCCCTTCATGACTCCCTCCCTCCCCTTCATGACTCCCTCCCTCCCCTTCATGACTCCCTCCCTCCCCTTCATGACTCCCTCCCTCCCTTCATGACTCCCCCTCCCCTTCATGACTCCCTCCCTCCCTTCATGACTCCCTCCCTCCCTTCATGACTCCCTCCCTCCCCTTCATGACTCCCTCCCTCCCCTTCATGACTCCCTCCCTCCCTTCATGACTCCCTCCCTCCCCTTCATGACTCCCTCCCTCCCCTTCATGACTCCCTCCCTCCCCTTCATGACTCCCTCCCTCCCTTCATGACTCCCTCCCTCCCCTTCATGACTCCCTCCTCCCCTTCATGACTCCCTCCCTCCCTTCATGACTCCCTCCCTCCCCTTCATGACTCCCTCCCTCCCCTTCATGACTCCCTCCCTCCCTTCATGACTCCCTCCCTCCCCTTCATGACTCCCTCCCTCCCCTTCATGACTCCCTCCCTCCCCTTCATGACTCCCTCCCTCCCCTTCATGACTCCCTCCCTCCCTTCATGACTCCCTCCCTCCCCTTCATGACTCCCTCCCTCCCCTTCATGACTCTCACCTCCCTCCCCTTCATTAACTCCCTCCCTCCCCTTCATGACTCCCCTCCCTCCCCCTTCATGACTCCCTCCCTCCCCTTCATGACTTCCCTCCCTCCCCTTCCATGACTCCCTCCCTCCCCCTTCATGACTCCCTCCTCCCCCTTCATGACTCCCTCCCTCCCTTCATGACTCCCTCCCTCCCTTCATGGACTCCCTCCCTCCCCTTCATGACTCCCTCCCTCCCCCTTCATGACTCCCTCCCTCCCTTCATGACTCCCTCCCTCCCCTTCATGACTCCCTCCCTCCCCCTTCATGACTCCTCCCTCCCCCTTCATGACTCCCTCCCATCCCTTCATGACTCCTCCTCCCCTTCATGACTCCCTCCCTCCCCTTCATGACTCACTCCCTCCCCTTCATGACTCCACTCCCTCCATTCATGACTCCCTCCCTCCCCCTTCATGACTCCACTCCCTACCCCTTCATTGACTCTCCCTCCCTCCCCATTCATGACTCCCTACCCTCCCTTCATGACGCTCCCTCCCTCCCTTCATGACTCCCTCCCTCCCCCTTCATGACTCCCTCCCTCCCCTTCATGACTCCCTGCCCTCCCTTCATGGACTACCTCCCTCCCTTCATGACTTCCCTCCCTCCCCTTCATGACTCCCTCCCTCCCCTTCATGACTCCCTCCTCCCTTCATGACTCCCTCCCTCCCCTTCATGACTCCCTCCCTCCCCTTCATAGACTCCCTCCCTCCCCTTCATGACTCCCTCCCTCCCCTTCATGACTTCCCTTCCCTCCCCTTCATGACTCCCTCCCTCCCTTCATGACTCCCTCCTCCCCTTCATGACTCCCTCCCTCCCCTTCATGACTCCCTCCCTCCCTTCATGACTCCTCCCTCACCCTTCATGACTCCCTCCCTCCCTTCATGACTCCCCTCCCTCCCCTTCATGACTCCCTCCCTCCCCTTCATGACTCCTCCCCCCCTTCATGACTCCCTCCCATCCCTTCATGACTACCCTCCCTCCCCTTCATGACTCCCTCCCTCCCCTTCATGACTCCCCTCCCTCCCCTTCATGACTCCCTCCCTCCCCTTTCATGACTCCCTCCTCCCTTCATGACTCCCTCCTCTCCCCTTCATGACTCCCTCCCTCCCCTTCATGACTCCCTCCCTCCCCTTCGATGACTCCCCTCCCCCTCCCTTCATGACTCCCTCCCTCCTTCATTGACTCCCTCCCTCCCCTTCATTGACTCCTCTTCCCTCCCCTTCATGACTCCCTCCCTCCCCTTCATGACTCCCCTCCCTCCCCTTCATGACTCCCTGCCCTCCCCTTCATGACTCCCTCCCTCCCCTTCATGACTCCACTCCCTCCCTTCATGACTCCCTCCCTCCCCTTCATGACTCCCTCCCTCCACCTTCATGAACTCCCTCCCTCCCCCTCATGACTCCCTCCCTCCCATTCATGACTTCCCTCCCTCCCCTTCATGACTCCCTCCCTCCCCTTCATGACTCACCTCCCTCCCCTTCATGACTCCCTCCTCCCCTTCATGACTCCCTCCCTCCCTTCATGACTCCCTCCCTCCCTTCATGACTCCCTCCCTCCCCTTCATGACTCCCTCCCTCCCCTTCATGACTCCCTCCCTCCCTTCATGACTCCCTCCCTCCTTCATGACTCCCTCCCTCCCTTCATGACTCCCTCCCTCCCTTCATGACTCCCTCCCTCCCTTCATGACTCCCTCCCTCCCCTTCATGACTCCCTCCCTCCCCTTCATGACTCCCTCCCTCCCTTCATGACTCCCTCCCTCCCTTCATGACTCCCTCCCTCCCCTTCATGACTCCCTCCCTCCCCTTCATGACTCCCTCCCTCCCTTCATGACTCCCTCCCTCCCTTCATGACTCCCTCCCTCCCTTCATGACTCCCTCCCTCCCTTCATGACTCCCTCCCTCCCCTTCATGACTCCCTCCCTCCCCTTCATGACTCCCTCCCTCCCTTCATGACTCCCTCCCTCCCTTCATGACTCCCTCCCTCCCCTTCATGACTCCCTCCCTCCCCTTCATGACTCCCTCCCTCCCTTCATGACTCCCTCCCTCCCCTTCATGACTCCCTCACTCCCCTTCATGACTCCCTCCCTCCCCTTCATGACTCCCTCCCTCCCTTCATGACTCCCTTCCCTCCCCTTCATGACTCCCTCCCTCCCCTTCATGACTCCCTCCCTCCCCTTCATGACTTCCCTCCCTCCCTTCATGACTCCCTCCCTCCCTTCATGACTCCCTCCCTCCCCTTCATGACTCCCTCCTTCCCCTTCATGACTCCCTCCCTTCCCCTTCATGACTCCTCCCTCCCCTTCATGACTCCCTCCCTCCCTTCATGACTCCCTCCCTCCCCTTCATGACTCCCTCCCCTTCATGGCTCCCTCCCTCCCCTTCATGACTCCCTCCCTCCCCTTCATGACTCCCTCCCTCCCTTCATGACTCCCTCCCTCCCCTTCATGACTCCCTCCCTCCCCTTCATGACTCCCTCCCTCCCCTTCATGACTCCCTCCCTCCCTTCATGACTCCCTCCCTCCCCTTCATGACTCCCTCCCTCCCCTTCATGACTCCCTCCCTCCCCTTCATGACTCCCTCCCTCCCCTTCATGACTCCCTCCCTCCCTTCATGACTCCCTCCCTCCCCTTCATGACTCCCTCCCTCCCTTCATGACTCCCTCCCTCCCCTTCATGACTCCCTCCTCCCTTCATGACTCCCTCCCCCCTTCATGACTCCCTCCTTCCCTTCATGACTCCCTCCCTCCCTTCATGACTCCCTCCCCCCTTCATGACTCCCTCCCTCCCTTCGACTCTCCCTCCCTCCCTTCATGACTCCCTCTCCCTTCATGACTCCTCCCTCCCCTTCATGACTCCCTCCCTCCCCTTCATGACTCCCTCCCTCCCCTTCATGACTCCTCCCTCCCTTCATGACTCCCTCCCTCCCTTCATGACTCCTCCCTCCCTTCATGACTCCCTCCCTCCCCTTCATGACTCCCTCCCTCCCCTTCATGACTCCCTCCCTCCCTTCATGACTCCTCCCTCCTCTTCATGACTCCCTCCCTCCCCTTCATGACTCCCTCCCTCCCCCTTCATGACTCCCTCCCTCCCCTTCATGACTCCCTCCCTCCCCTTCATGACTCCCTCCCTCCCCTTCATGACTCCCTCCCTCCCCTTCATGACTCCTCCCTCCCTTCATGACTCCCTCCCTCCCCTTCATGACTCCCTCCCTCCCCTTCATGACTCCCTCCCTCCCTTCATGACTCTCTCCCTCCCCTTCATGACTCCCTCCCTCCCTTCATGACTCCCTCCCTCCCTTCATGACTCCCTCCCTCCCCTTCATGACTCCCTCCCTCCCCTTCATGACTCCCTCCCTCCCCTTCATGACTCCCTCCCTCCCTTCATGACTCCTCCTCCCCTTCATGACTCCCTCCCTCCCTTCATGACTCCCTCCCTCCCCTTCATGACTCCCTCCCTCCCTTCATGACTCCCTCCCTCCTCCTTTCATGACTCCCTCCCTCCCCTTCATGACTCCCTCCCTCCCCTTCATGACTCCCTCCCTCCCTTCATGACTCCCTCCCTCCCCTTCATGACTCCCTCCCTCCCCTTCATGACTCCCTCCCTTCATGACTCCCTCCCTCCCCTTCATGACTCCCTCCCTCCCCTTCATGACTCCCTCCCTCCCTTCATGACTCCCTCCCTCCCCTTCATGACTCCCTCCCTCCCCTTCACGACTCCCTCCCTCCCTTCATGACTCCCTCCCTCCCCTTCATGACTCCCTCCCTCCCCTTCATGACTCCCTCCCTCCCCTTCATGACTCCTGCCCTCCTCCCTTCTTGACTCCCTCCCTCCCTTCATGACTCCCTCCCTCCCCTTCATGACTCCCTCCCTCCCCTTCATGACTCCCTCCCTCCCTTCATGACTCCCTCCCTCCCCTTCATGACTCCCTCCCTCCCCTTCATGACTCCCTCCCTCTCCTTCATGACTCCTGCCCTCCCTTCATGACTCCCTCCCTCCCCTTCATGACTCCCTCCCTCCCCTTCATGACTCCCTCCCTCCCCTTCATGACTCCTGCCCTCCCTTCATGACTCCCTCCCTCCCTTCATGACTCCCTCCCTCCCCTTCATGACTCCTGCCCTCCCTTCATGACTCCCTCCCTCCCCTTCATGACTCCCTCCCTCCCCTTCATGACTCCCTCCCTCCCCTTCATGAGTCCTGCCCTCCCTTCATGACTCCCTCCCTCCCCTTCATGACTCCCTCCCTCCCCTTCATGACTCCCTCCCTCCCCTTCATGACTCCTGCCCTCCCTTCATGACTCCCTCCCTCCCCATCATGACTCCCTCCCTCCCCTTCATGACTCCCTCCCTCCCCTTCATGACTCCTGCCCTCCCTTCATGACTCCCTCCCTCCCTTCATGACTCCCTCCCTCCCCTTCATGACTCCCTCCCTCCCCTTCATGACTCCCTCCTTCCCTTCATGACTCCCTCCCTCCCTTCATGACTCCCTCCCACCCCTTCATGACTCCCTCCCTCCCTTCGTGACTCCCTCCCTCCCTTCATGACTCCCTCCCTTCATGACTTCCTCCCTCCTTTTCATGACTCCCTCCCTCCCCTTCATGACTCCCTCCCTCCCCTTCATGACTCCTGCCCTCCCTTCATGACTCCCTCCCTCCCTTCATGACTCTCTCCCTCCCCTTCATGACTCCCTCCCTCCCCTTCATGACTCCCTCCCTCCCCTTCATGACTCCCTCCCTCCCCTTCATGACTCCCTCCCTCCCTTTATGAGTCCCTCCCTCCTCTTCATGACTCCCTCCCTCCCCTTCATGACTCCCTCCCTCCCCTTCATGACTCCCTCCCTCCCCTTCATGACTCCCTCCCTCCCTTCATGACTCCCTCCCTCCCCTTCTTGACTCCCTCCCTCCCCTTCATGACTCCCCTCCCTTCATGACTCCCTCCCTCCCCTTCATGACTCTCTCCCTCCCCTTCATGACTCCCTCCCTCCCTTCATGACTCCCTCCCTCCCCTTCATGACTCCCTCCCTCCCCTTCATGACTTCCTTCCTCCCCTTCATGACTCTCTCCCTCCCTTCATGACTCCCTCCCTCCCCTTCATGACTCCGTCCCTCCCCTTCATGACTCCCTCCCTCCCCTTCATGACTCCCTCCCTCCCCTTCATGACTCCCTCCCTCCCCTTCATGACTCCCTCCCTCCCTTCATGACTCCCTCCCTCCCTTCATGACTCCCTCCCTCCCCTTCATGACTCCCTCCCTCCCCTTCATGACTCCCTCCCTCCCCTTCATGACTCCTGCCCTCCCTTCATGACTCCCTCCCTCCCCTTCATGACTCCCTCCCTCCCCTTCATGACTCCCTCGACTCCCTCCCTCCCCTTCATGACTCCTGCCCTCCCTTCATGACTCCCTCCCTCCCTTCATGACTCCCTCCCTCCCCTTCATGACTCCTTCCCTCCCTTCATGACTCCCTCCCTCCCTTCATGACTCCCTCCCTCCCCTTCATGACTCCCTCCCTCCCCTTCATGACTCCCTCCCTCCCTTCATGACTCCCTGCCTCCCCTTCATGACTCCCTCCCTCCCTTCATGACTCCCTCCCTCCCCTTCATGACTCCCTCCCTCCCCTTCATGACTCCCTCCCTCTCTTCATGACTCCCTCCCTCCCCTTCATGACTCCCTCCCTCCCTTCATGACTCCCTCCCTCCCCTTCATGACTCCCTCCCTCCCTTCATGACTCCCTCCCTCCCTTCATGACTCCCTCTCTTCCTGGTGGTGGTGTACAAAGAGTGTTAGGCCGGACTTATCTCTCAGTGGTAAAGGTTCACATTTTATATTTGGTGGCAAGTTGACCCTTGGTTTTGGAGAGATTTTTAGGTATCAAAACTCTCTATCATTATATGCTGATCCGGCCTAATATCCGCCAGTCTGGCTTCTATAAACAGTTTGGCCGGATAGCGAGATAACTTTATCTGGCCACGATTTTTGCTGGATTAGGGCGTTTTCCGAATTGGTGGATCCCGCATTAGGGAGTTTCTACAGTACTTGCAGGCAGCCTCTTTTAGTTGCTGTCCGATGTTGGACGTGTTGGTTCTCCGGGAGGCCCGAGGGGGGGGGAGGGGGTTCCCGGAGAGGTGGTGCCAAGGCTCGGGGTTCCTCTCGTCATGTTAGGCCGGTGGTGCCAGTTTTCGAGCTGGGGCAACTTTCGGACCTGTCTTCGTCTGATCGGTGTGGTGATCGCTCTGTGTGTAAGTCGGGTTCTTGCAAGGGGTGTCGGCCTTTTCGCGGCTCGCCCCATTGATGGGGCAATGGGGGGGGGGGGTGTTAAGTGGCTCCTTCTCCTTCGGGGGAGTTCAGGGCTAGTGGCAGGCCACCTTTCCTGCACTCTGTCGAGTCATCTTGGAGTGGCTGTGCTTGGGCATTGTTGAAACGATGACATCCATCGGATGGGCTTCCTCTCTGTTCCCAGTCCGCGAAACGGGACTGTGTGGACCTGCGGTTCATTCTGGACTTGTCACGTCTGAACCCCTGGGTTTCTTGCCCTTCCTTTCAGATGACTAGTCTATCCCAGGTCCAGCTGCTTTTGGAGCCGGGCGCTTGCTTGGTGCCCCTGGCCCTCCGGTTCGCGTATTGGCACATCCCAATTCATCCGGGGTTCAGGGACTGGCTCGATTTTCTTGTGGGGCATCTCAGTTATCGCTTTTGTTGCTTCCCATTCGGGTGGGATCTGGCTCTTCTCGTGTTTACACGCTTTACCTGGGTTGTGGTGGCCCGTCTGGGTATGTTAGGGGTTTGGGTGCTGGCCTACCTCGACGACTGGTTGGTGTAGGCTCCCAGCCGGTCCGCGTGTCTGCTTGCAAGGGATTTGGTGCTTTCCCAGCTCGCCGGGTTTGGGTTCCTAGTGAACTGGAGGAAGTCCCATCTGGTTCCCTCTCATGTTCGGACTTGGTTGGGTCTTGTGTTGGACTCTCAGACCGCTTCCTTGTCTCTCCCTCTGGAGTCTCTGCTTCAGCTTCAGTCTTGCCTTCAACTGTTTCTGGGGTGCTCTCAAGTCACTCGGCGGTTGCTCGACGGTTTGTGCGGGAGCCTGAACTTTGCTGTGTTGGTCTACCTGCCGGGACGAGTTTGGCTATGTTGTCTGATCTGGTTCCTTCAGGGACGTCCCTTCTGCCTCTCTCGCGATTGCTGGGTTCTGCCTTCAGGGGGCCTTGTGTCGGTTGTTGCTTCGTCGGCTACCTCTTCAGGTTTTCAGGGTTCAGTGCCTCGGTGCCTACCTGAGCCCTCGCTCAATGTTTTTATGGATGCGTCGTCTCTTGGCTGGGGCTTTGTGACCTGTGCTTGCCTAGCGAGCACTCGCCAGGACAATGTTCCTGGCCCTAGCTGGGCGTGTGTCGCTTTTGGTCGGCAGTTGCGGCCTGTTGCTTCGCTTTCAGGTTAGTATGCGAGTGGCGACTGCCTCCCAGGTTAGTCCCTCGTTTTTTCTTTGGGTAAGTAGCTCAGGCGAAATGATGGGGTCTCCCCCTCGCCCCACCCCCCCAGAAAATCAGCGTTGAATGTAATGAAACGTCAGTTTCTGGGTGAGACCCGGAGGCTCCCTGGCAACCCTCCATCTCAAGCTAAACGAAATTTCACTCAATCTAAACCTGCTTCCAACACTAGTAGCACTGTACTATGCCTTCCCTTCATATCTGAACTCAAAACTTGTACTAATACCTTTTGTCCTCTTGACATAAAGCTCGCTTTTCGACAAACTAACACACTTCGTAGCAATCTAGTTCATACTGCTCCTCCTGCTTCTAATGCTGCTGGTGTCTACTCTATATCCTGTTCGTCTTGTCCTCTCCAATACTTTGGCGAAACTGGCTGTACTCTTAATGACAGACTTAAAGAACACAAGAGAAATGTTAAGTCTGCAGACACTAACAATGCTTTCTTCTGTCATATGAGGGATTCTAATCATCCTATTGATTGGTTTTCCTCCAAAATAATCTTTCCTGCCTCTACTCTACACAGACGCCATCTTGTTGAATCGGTTCTAATACACAACGTACCCAACATGAACTTGAGTCCTGGCTTTGTTGCTGTGGACTCTTCCCTTTCACAGTATATACTCAGATGCTCTAATTTCTAACACATGTGACCTAACATAAGCTTACCCTTCCATTTATCTTTCTTTCTCTTTTCTTTTCTTTCTCTCTTCTCTCTTTTTTTCTGTTCATTGTTTTCTCTTACGTTCCCTTGCTATCCTCTTCTTATTCCTATTACTCATTCCCCTTCTCATTCGGTGGTTATAATAGGAGCTTCCTCGTATGGGCCAATGGGCCTTCTGCAGTTCTTATTCCTACTATTATCCCCTCTACTACACCTTACCTTGCTCCTCACCTCTCTCTTGCCTATTTATTGCCTTCATCAACTTCCTCATCAGGCACGGGAGACATCTCCCATCCACGAGGCTCACCATAGCCCGTGCTTCTTGGAACTTGTTCCGAGTAGCTGAATCTATAACAACAACAACATTCCTCATCACATACACATTCAGCACCGCTCCTGTGCCAGGTAAGTCCACCACGGGCTCACCATAAGCCCGTGCTACTGGCCCTGCTTCTGTGCCAGGTAAGTTACGGGCTCACCATAGCCCATGCTACTTGGAACTTGTTCCGAGTAGCTGAATCTATAACAGCAAACATTCCTCATCACAATCGACTTGAGAATGGTCCAGGACGGACCGAAACGTCGCCGTCCCTTCACCTTCTAGTGTGTGATCTGGTCAACATTCTTCAGCCACGTTATTGTGACTCATCGCCTGCAACCCTCCATCCCTCCAGTAGGCATTTTTTTGCATGTTTTGACATCCAGCCTCAGAACTGTGGTGTAGATAGCCAGCACAAGGAGTCTGGGTGCTCCCCCTACCCCCCTCCCAGTGAGAAGGGAGCTGGGCAGACAGCGGAGCGGCACGTGGTGACGTCATGCTCATTTGCTTGTTTTCATTTGGGGATTTCTGTTCACTCGTTTGAATTTCAGTAGCAGTTTTAACCAGAATAGAGTTTGTTTTGGGGCACTTACCTTTTTGGGTGCCTGACCCGGTCGATGGCAGAAATAGAATGTTCCAAACCACATGTGCATTTCTATAGGTCATTGCTCCTTGTGCCTCTTTGAAGGGGCCAGATTCTGGCTCATGGTCCCCGGTAGGCCTAAGAACTTGACTGATGCCCAAAGTCTAATACAGTATATCCATATCAGTCTGGATAGCTCCAGGAGCCTCCGGGTCTCACCCAAAAACTGGTGTTCATTACATTCAATGCTTTTTTTTTGGCATCCTGGTAATATGATATCAGGAAATGCAGGAAATCTGTTGTTCATGGCTTCAACAAGTGGAAGAGCCAAGAGAAAACAGGTTGTGATGACTTTTGAACAAAAAGTTCAGCTTATAAAGGAAGTTGAAAGTGGATTTCCTGGAAGTGTTGTGTGCACCAAGTACAGTGGCACCTGGACTTACAACTGCCCCTGCTTACGAATTTTTTGAGTTACGACGTAAATTTCGTAGGAAAATGCAACTCGACTTACGTCCTTTGCCTCGACAAGCGACTTTGTTGATATGCATATGGGTCGACCAATCCCGTGATTCCTGGAGGCACGGCCGACCTGGCCTCAGTTTACCAGAGCTGCCTGCTTAGTGACGATCGTGCTTGTAAAGAATTTAATTATTTTTGTGCTTTTTTGTATTTTGAACATAAAAGTAATTATTATATATCACGTAATGGGTCTCAAGAAAGTCGGTGGTAAGGTTCAACCTAAGAAAGCACATGTGAGGATGACCATAGAGATAAAACAAGAGATCATTCATAAACACGAAAATGGTATGAGGGTTGTTGATATAGAGTAGAGGATGTCCCTTCCTCATTTATTAAGAAAATGAGTGCAGCATGGGAAGAATTGCAAAGTTTTGCTGAAAAATGTCACCCAAATCAAGCTGTAGCAGGCTGTTGTGTTAACTTTTTATCCCTTAAACTGCACAAAGCATCATATGATGCTTTGAGTAACTGTCAACAAATTGGGCACAGTATCATATGATGTTTAGGAGTACCATGCAAGATTTAAAAGTCCCACGGCTACTCGTGGTTCACATCAGCTTCCTCAGGGCTTTTGTAAACAGATGCCATTTAAAAAATCTTGGGCAACATTCCCGGGTGTGAGAACCTCAGTACTGAATGAACCACCAAGGCTGGCGCATGCAGCATGAGCTCACAGCACTGCTGTTCAGCTTGTGATTACAGCATCGCCTAAAATTGTAAAAAATATATGTAACTAGTATTATTTAGCGATAGTATTACAGAAGAACTCTGACTGTGATAAAAATGACCGGGATTCTAATAATAGCAGGATTGTTGTGATATAAATAAATAAATAATAATTTGTGCTTGGCGTTGTATTGGGGGGAGGAGTAATGTCGAAGGAGGGAGGGCTATAGTGTCATCTGTCGAATCTGTGTGGCCATCTGTTACCGTCTGCACTCACCATTCCAACTTAGTGCCCTGGAAACACAAACCGAAACTGTTTCTATTTTCCGCTTGTTACAGCTTGTAATAAAGTTGTTACATTTTGGCTTAACGTGTTTATGAGGTATTAGAACATTGTTACAACTTGCTATATTGGTTGTTATTACTGGTTAGGTATTGTTAAAACATGTTCGAACGTTGTACCAACGTCGTAGTTTCGTTGTGTGTGTTTGGCGGGTGGTTCCCTATGGTGAACACAAATGTAGATACTTACATATAATGTACTAGTATTTTCTGTTGCCCAGTCGAAAACTTTATTAATATCTGCCTGAAGTTTTTCAATGTCTTCAGCAGAGGTAATTTTCCTACTGATTTTTGTGTCGTCTGCAAAGGATGATACAAAGCTGTGACTTGTATTTTTGTCTATATCTGATATGAAAATAAGGGAAAACAGTGGGGCACAGACTGTACCTTGAGGTACAGAGCTTTTAACTGTGCTTTGACTCGATTTTTTATGGTTGACTGTTGCTCTTTGTGTCCTGTTCGACCGAAAAACTGAGTATCCAGTGTCCTACTTTACCGGTTATTCCCATTGACCTCATATTGTGTGCAATTACTCCATGGTCACATATATTGAATGCCCGTGCGAAGTCCATGTATACCACATCCACATTCTGTTTTTCTTCTAAAGCCTCAGTGACTTTGTCGTAGTGATCACGTAGCTGTGAGATGCACGATTTTCTCGCTTGAAATCCATGTTGGCCTGGGTTGTGAAGGTCATTGGTCTCCATAAAACTGGTGACCTGACTCCTAATCACACCCTCAAATACTTTTATTATGTGGGACGTTAGTGCAACTGGTCTATAATTCTTTCCCAATGCTTTGCTCCCTCTCTTGTGTTGAGGGGCAATGTCTGCTACTTTTAGTGCATCTGGTATCTTCCCCATGTCCAAGCTCTTCCTCTACACTATACTGAGTGCCTATGCTACTGGCACCTTGCATTTCTTTATGAATATTGAATTCTGTGAATCTGGACCTGGGGCTGAGTGCATGGGCATGTTTTCAATTTCTCTTTCAAAATCTAGTATGCTTGTGTTGATATCAGTTATATTTACTGGGCTTTGGATATCACGCATAAAGAAATTCTCTGGATCTTCCACTTTCATGTTATTTATTGGAGAGCTAAACATGTCCTCATACTGCTTTTTAGGATTTTACTAATTTCTTTGTCATTGTCTGTGTATGAACCTTCACTCGTACGAATGGGTCCAATACATGCAGTGGTTTTTGCTTTTGGTTTCGCATATGTGAAGAAGTATTTTGGATTTTTCTTTATTTCCTGAATTGCTTGCTGTTCTAACTGCCTTTCTTCAGTCTGATATGAGTGTTTCGATTTCTTCAATCTCCCTATTTAAATTATTCTTTCTTTGTAAGGAAAGTTGTGTCTGCTTATGCATTTCCGTTATTTTTTTCCTTTTTTTATAGTGTCATCTGCATTCTCTTTCTACGCTGGACCTCTTTCTGTCTTTCCTCAAGGAACATGTTTCAGCCAGACTTGATATGCTTTCGAAGTCAGTTTTTCTATTCTTTCTGTAGGACTTGTATTACTTACAACAGTTTCCCATGGAATGTTTGTAAGTTCCCTGTTTATTGTCTCCCAGTCTATCGTTTTATTATTATAATTGAATTTACTGAATAACCCATCTCTCCCTTGATCATTGTTTTAGGTCTATTCTGGGTATTGATGGTAGTTTACACTTCAATGAGCTTGTGATCTGAGTATGTGGTATCTGATATCGTAATGTCCCTGATTATGTCTTCATTGTTTGTAAAGACCCGATCTAGAATATTTTCATTTCTCGTTGGCTCTGATATCGGCTGGTTGAGTGAAAATTTATCACAGAATCTAAGCAGCTCTCTAATCTGTGGTTGGTTATGTCCTGATAGATTTCCCTGGTATAATATTATTGTTTGCTATTCTCTATCTTTGATTTGGCAAGTTGAAGTCACCTAGGAAGATAATATGAGGTATCGGGTTCGCCAAATTATCAAGGCTATTCTCTATTTTGTTTATCTGTTCTGCGAATTCCTCAGCTGTTGTATCTCGCAGTTTGTATATTAGAATAAAACCTAAGTTTATTTTCTCTATTTTTACTCCCAGTACCTCTACCACCTCATTTGTAAAGTCAAGGAGTTCCGAGCATACAAGGTCTTCCCTAATATACAGACCCACTCCTTCATGTGACCTAAATTACCCTATCACACCTTTATAGATTATATCCTGGAATCCAGATCTCACTGTCGAAGAATTCCCTTACATGGGTTTCTGTGAAAGCTTCAAATACTGCATTTGATTCAGTGAGGAAGCCATTTATGAATTGTACTTTGTTTTTTGTTTTCTTGTTGTTAGTCCTTGCATGTTGGCAAAGATGAATGAGTTTACTCAATTTGGGATAGTTTGACTGGGAGACTTTTTGGGCAGGTACATTATGCGAGGACATGTTTAGTTTGTTTGGCCCAGTGCTGATTGTTGTAGGGCAGTTGCCTGTTGTAGTTGTAGTTCCTTTTTGGTGTACTCACCTAGTTGTGCTTGCAGGGGTTGAGCTTTGGCTCTTTGGTCCCGCCCCTCAACCGTCAATCAACTGATGTACAGATTCCTGAGCCTACTGGGCTCTAGCATATCTACATTTGATACTGTGTATGGAGTCATCCTCCACCACATCACTTTCTATAGTGCATTCCATTTACTAACTACTCTGACACTGAAAAAGTTCTTTCTAATGTCTCTATGGCTCATTTAGGTACTCAGCTTCCACCTGTGTCCCTTTGTGCGTGAACCACCTGTGTTAAATAATCCATCCTTGTCTACCCTGTCAAATTGTAATTTGTATCTGTAATGTATCTGTATATGTATCGGGTGTGTAATTGTATCTGTGATTCTGGTATGCAAGTGGGTCTGGCATCCAGTTCCATACATTCTCTGTTTCCCCTTTTGAAATCTCTTTTGGCTTGGTATAAAAAATTAATTGAGTTTCCTCAAAATTCATTATCTTGTTTGACACTCTTTATGTAACGTTCCGTGCCTTTCACGTGAGAGTATTGGCAGCTGAGGTCATAGCATTTTCTGTCCTCGAGTGAGGTTTGGCACATGTCAGGATAGAAAAACCTACATGTTGATCCAAATTGACACTGTCCTTTCCTAAGTACATTTAAACAGTTTTTGGGATGGTGGTAACTGCATTCTAATCCTTTCTTATTACCAGCATATCTATGTCTGCATATGCCCTTTACATAAAATTTATATATCTGTCCTTCTGGTCTGACTCGCTCTATCTGGGACTGTTGTAATGTTTGTACCTATCGTGCTGTCTATTACACTTTCTAGCCTATGGTCGTCTGCATCCGGGCATACTGAATCAGAGTTTAGAACTTCCAGAGTTTCTGCTTCAGTTTCCTCCCTGACTATAGTCTCTGCCCCTGGTCTATTAGAATTATTGCTGTACATTTCAAACTCTCTCTGGATGGCTGGTACGCTTTCAATGAATTATGTTTTCCGGTCATGCGTCATGTTATCTAGAAGGTTTTTTAGGATATTCCAAGATGGCAGGTAATTTTTACACACCCAGAGCAAATGGCCAGCTCTCAGTCCTATGGTGTTACTCCTGTACAAGCTGAATGTAATCTATTCTTACATATATATAACATCCAATTCCCGTTGCCTTTGACTTTAAGGTTTATTAGTGGCAGCAAATTAATTTGTTTACTGCCATTTTGTCCTGTTTTGCTGTGCACTTGGAATGGGGTTGCCAGTGTTCTATATTTGCACGAATGCCAAGCTCTTGTACTTATCTAATCTTGCAAGTGTGTATCACAACATTCAATATGCAAGACCAGTTTGTCTATTCCCTTTATCTCAAACCCTACCCAGCTGCATGTTCCAGGGTATACTGTAGATGGCAACCTGGAGTTTAGTGAGTGGCTCCACTCCCTGGCTGTTCCCTGGGTCACCATCACCACCAGTGTGGAGGTTCCAGTTTTCTATTTAGTGTCCTTAGTATTTCAGTATTTAGTAAATTGTCCTCAGTATTTTACTATTTCTAATATTACAGTATATGTATATTTAAATTTATATGCTTAACCCTTATGTACATGTACTTATCGTATGTAGAGGAGTACAAGTCACTGTTGTTGACCGTAACCTTCCCCTCAGGTCTCTGGGTTGATGTGTCCTGTTGCCACTTCTTTGTTCTTAAACCATTAATGACTGGTTGGCTGTATCCATTATCATAAGGAATTTTATGCTTACTTTCTGGTTTCCTCTGTTGACTTACTCTATTATTTATTTATAGATTCCCATTCCCATATTTCAATATAAATTCACAGTATATTCTCACTGAGGATGGCTCTAGCCCTGGTCACCTCGTGGCTAGTGTATACACATTCAAGGGTGTTGCCTTAGTTTAGCACTCTTATACATCACTTTTTCACATGGCAATAATCCTACATTTCAACTTTTATGTGTCGTGTTACACTTCACTGTAACTTCACTGAATCACTGTTCTAGAATAGCTAATACAGTGGAACCTCAGTATTCGGATTTAATTGGTTCCTGAAGGAGAGACGAATGCCAAAAAGTGTGAATGCCGAATAATTTGTTCTCATATGAAATAATGTAAATTGGATTGATCAGTTTCAGACCACAAAAATAAATATAGTTATACAATAATTAAATGAAATATATGCTAACACACTTTACCAACACTTAGACATATGTTGATGGCATATGTGGAAGGTGGTGAGGCAGAGGAAGAGAGATGTTCTTTTGCAGGGGGAGTCCCATACCATTATAACTTCTGGTAGTTGTGCTTCTGGGATTCTTTCTCTTTTCTGTCTTTTTCTGTTTCCCTCATTTCCCTCATCACTGGATGCTTTTCTTACAAGAAACTTGTCCAAGGATAATTAATTTTGTCGGCACTTTAACCCTTAAATTGCGCATCGCATCATATGATGCTTTGTCCGACTTGCAGTAAATTGCGCATCGCATCATATGATGCTTTGGAGTACTATGCAAGATTTAAACGGCCCACGGATACACGGGGTTCACCACACCTTCATCAGGGCTCTTGTAAACAGACGCCATAAAAAAAAATCGTGGGCTAAATTCCCGGGTGTTAGGGGCCTCAGTATTGAGTAAGCTACCAAGCCTGACACACGCAGCATGAGCTCACAGCACTGCTGTTCAGCTTGTGACCACAACATCGCCTAAAGATGCCATAATATACTTGTTCAAGCTATTATGTAGTGATGATATTATTACAGAAGACCCCTGACTGTGATAAAACTGACCAGGGTTCTGATAATAGCTGGATTGTGGTGATATTTAGCGCTGTCCTCCATGGAGGGAGGAGTAATGCTGTGGGAGGGAGGGTGGTGGCGATGTCTTCTGACTGTGTGTGGCCACCTTTTATTGACTGCACTCACCATAGCAGCTTAGTGGTTCGCTATGGTGAACACAAATGTAGATACTTCTATATAACGTGTGTATAGAGGGTATAAACAGCAATAGGCGAAGGTTGGGAGCCGCCATTTTGGTGAGGAAGGTGGCATCGTCTGCACGACTTATCATATTGTTTACTGGTGACCACTATGGTCTTTGGACACCGTACCAGTTTACTTGTATAAGTATGGTGAATAAAATAGGGAGATACTTATATATAATGTGTGTATATAGCATAATAACACCACAAACAGTATTGTTGGAGGAGAAATATTAGTGCGTCTGGCCTTGAGGGCGGCTGCCACCAGTTGACTGTGTGAGTAGCTACCTCTTGGTGCCTTTACTCACCATACAAGCTTAGATGTACAGTTATGGTGGAACAAAACATGTAAATACTTATATATAATGTCTGTATATAAAAGCAAAAACAGTATGGTGGGAGAAGAATGGTGGCAAGTCAGGTAAAGTGAGGGAGGGAGGGAGTGGCAGCCAGTGGCGGGCTGCCACTGGCTGCCATTGCCACTCAGCATACCAACTTAGTGGTTCGTTATGGTGAACACGAATGTAGATACTTTTATATAGCGTCTGTATATAGTGAATAAAAGCAAAAACAGTATTGTGGGAGGAGAATGTGGGTGAGTCAAGTGACTTCAGGGAGGGAGGAAGTAGCAGCCAGCAGCGGGCTGCCACTGCCACTGCCACTCAGCATGCCAACTTAGTGGTTCATTATGGTGAACACGAATGTAGATACTGTCTCCACTCGATCATCCGGACTATATGGGAAGGACCCCCAGCCGGATTATCACATTTTTCGGATAATGGTACTTTTTCACCTACGAGTCCAAAAGTGACAATTTCCAACTACTTTTATACTACAAACAACATAATTTGAATTGCCTTGCCACATATAATTATTAAATATTCAACTAGAAACCTCAACTTACCTTGTTGGTGTTCGTCTTCTTGATTGATGCCACACATCTTGAAGTTAAGAATTCTTAACAATTTACGTAACCTATACTAACACAACACTAAAATTAACACTTAAAATTACTATACAGTTCATTAAGCAAAGTTAGTTTTGACTGCCAGCTGCTGAAGCCTCACTGGTTGAAGGCATTTGGGTTGCCTGTGACACCTCACTTGTTGAAGGCGCTTGCATGTGCCTCACTTGTTGAAGCGCTTGCATGCCCTCCCCCCTCCCCATCCGGCCCGTTGGCGTCGTGAGGGGGCTTGGTGGACGGCTGCCGGAGTGTGATGCTCCGTTGGGCAGTCCTCTGTCCTTTTCTGGCCTTGCACTCCTGCTGCTGTCTTCTCCAATTGTGCCGGAACGCTTTTCCTTTTCCTTATGTTTCGTTTTTCTCCCCCCTCTTCTCCTATCTGCTTGTCGTTTCCTGCCGACCTTTTGCTTGTTTTGGATTATTTCTTTGGACTTCTTCTATTTTGACGCCCGGGTGCTTGAGGAGGCATACTCTTGCACCCGTAGAACTGTAGTACCCAACGTCTCGAGCGAGGGGAACCTTTTATTGTCAATCCCCCTTTCGTCGCTGAACCCGATCTTGACGGACTGACGGTTCTTAAGGTGGCGTTTGTGGGGCGTATACTCACGACGCACCCCTAGGGGGCCCCGGCATGATCGGCGATAGCTTCCTGTTGGGTGTCCTGCCTCTAATTGTGGCTCCGTGGTGGGTATGGGGGCACATTCGTGGATGAATTTGTCACTTTTCGTCTCTATGTCGTTGAATGTTTCCGTTGTACCCTCTCAGGCTCGTGGGGTGGGCGACCAAGCCCCCGAGTCGGCCTGTATTGGAAGACCAGGCTCTGTAGCTCCCGCTGCGTTGGGCCCCGACCTTGCTCCTCCTTTGACCGTCCTGACTTCTTCCCCCAGCTCCCCTCCCCCCTCTGTGGTTGGGTCGAGCCTCCAGCCCCCGGTGGTGACCACTTCGTCCCCTGGTGTGGCTCAGTCTTTCGTTGTGACTACTGCGCCTTTTGACCCCTCTCTCTCTAGGGGTTCTCAACGCCGTTCGCGCCCCAACCGCACTCGCTCGATTCCTTCCCGTGCTGATGCGTATCAGGCCTTGTTTGGTCCTGCTTCATGGGCCAAATACTTTGATCTCCTCCCTCTTGATTCTGCGCCTCCTGATGATTTCTCCCTCCATCGGCATCTTGTAGATTCCGTGGATGCGTCTGTTACTTTCAACCCCACTCGTCTCGGTACACGTGTCGTTGCTGCTCCTTCTCAGGATGCGGCTTCCCGCTTGGCTGCCTTATCTTGCCTTGGCGAGATCCCTGTTCGGGTCTCCAAGAACGTTCAGATGAATGCCAGTGTTGGCACTATTCTCCTCCCACCCCATGTTGCAACCGGTGTTCGGAATCTGCAGGATTGCCACGATGATATTCGGCATATCCTTGATGCCCAAGGCCATTCTGTCCTCCAGGTTGACTCGTTTACTCGTCCCCCTCGTGGTCGTCGCCGTCAACCCCTTCGCGTTGTGAAGATCACCTTTGATGGTAGGACCCTTCCATCCTCTGTCATTCTTGCTGGTGCTAGGTGCTCTGTCCAGGAGTATATTCCTTCTCCTCGACTTTGTAACAAGTGCTGGAGGTTTGGGCATGGTGCCCTTTGCTGCTCTGGGCCTGTCTCTCTCTGTCCTTTGTGTGGGAGTGAAGGTCACTCTAAGTCGGAGTGCACTTCTCCCCAGGCTCGTTGCCTCAACTGCGGTGAGGCCCATCCTGCCTTCTCCCGTGCGTGTGTCCATTACAAGCTTGAGGCAGCCGTCCTCAACTTGAAGCACCGGGAGCGTTTATCTTTTCCTGAGGCGCGACGCCAGGTTCGCCAGCTCCCGCCTTTTGCTAATATCTCTTATGCTCGCGTGTTGCGCTCTTCCTCTCCTCGTCCTTCCCGCCTTCCTCAGACTCACAACCGTTTCCGGGCCTTGGACCCTGATGCGCCCACTGCCCCCTCCTTTGTTCCTTTGGGTTCTCTCCCGAAGGATCCTCCTCCTGGTCCTCTGCCTGGGGTTCCCCTTCCTTCTACCCGGTCTGTCGTGTCTCCTGTGTCTTCTTCCTCGTCCCCCTCCGATCCTCCTTCCCATCCTCTTCCTCCATCTATCGGCTCTACCCACCGCCTGTCGGTGCAGGCGGATGTCCATCGCTCTCCTAACGGCCGTCGTGTGTGCTCTCGTTCGGCTTCTCCTGTTGAGACACTGGAATCCGTTGCCCGGTACGTAGTTGCTGGGACACCGGTCTCTTTAAGTCAGAAGCGAAAGCCTGGCTCCTCTCCTTCCTCTTCCCCGGTGGGTAAGAAGGCTTCGCTTTCTTTCTCAGCTCCTACTTCTGGCTCTGTTGCTCCTTCCCCTCCCGTTTCAGTGATTGCTCCCCCTGTTCCTGCTATGGAGGTTTCTTTAGCCCCCTGCTTCCCTTTCGGTTGCTGCTCTTGCTGAGGTGTGCTCCCCTCTTTCTACTCCCCCTCTTCCTGCTGCTGTCCTTGACTGCTCCTCTCCGTTGTCTCCTCCTCTTCCTCCTCCTCCTCCTCCTCCTCCGGACCCCGCCCGCCCACCTCTGATCTGTTCTCCCGTTTCCTTCCCTCCGTCTTTGCTCAGTTTACCCATGCCCCCTAACCCTGACTTTGCTGACCCTGATCCCGACCCTGATATTCTTTAACGTGCTCTGTTGCTCTTTCGCCTTTGTTTCTTCCTTGTTCTCTGTTTTTGTCCTTTCTCTTCTCGTCGTTGTCCATTTTTCAATGGAACGTTCGAGGTTATTACGCCAATTTCCTCGAACTCCAACTTCTGATTTCGCGGTTTTCGCCCCTTTGTGTCTTGAGGTTATCTTGAGATGATTTCGGGGCTTTTTAGTGTCCCCGCGGCCCGGTCCTCGACCAGGCCTCCACCCCCAGGAAGCAGCCCGTGACAGCTGACTAACTCCCAGGTACCTATTTTACTGCTAGGTAACAGGGGCATAGAGTGAAAGAAACTCTGCCCATTGTTTCTCGCCGGCGCCTGGGATCGAACCCAGGACCACAGGATCACAAGTCCAGTGTGCTGTCCGCTCGGCCGACCGGCTCCCCGTCTGTCTCCAGGAGCCGATGCTTGGTGCTCGTCCTGGTCATTTTCGTGGCTATTCCTTTCTCTCCCCCCCCCCCCAGCCATTGCTGGGGCTTCTAATTCTTCTGCTCTCTTGATTCGTGCTGATGTTCCCTTTGTTCCTTTGCTTTTTCCTTCGCCTCTCCATTGTTCTGCTGCTCGTATCTTTGTGGGGAAATGGTACACAGTTTGTTCCATTTATCTCCCCCGAGTGTCCCGCTCTCTCTTCCTGATTTGAAACACCTCCTAGACTCCTTGCCGGAGCCTGTGCTCCTGCTGGGTGACTTCAATTGTCGTCATTCTCTTTGGGGTGACGTTCTGACGAATACCCGGGGTCGCCTCCTTGAGCCGTTTCTCCTCTCTTCTTCCCTGTCTCTTCTGAATTCTGGTGAGCCCACTCATTTGGACTCTCGGACTCGCACCCTTTCTTGTCTTGATCTTTCTCTCTGCTCTTCTTCTCTTTACTTAGATTTCACGTGGCAGGTTCTTGATGACCTCCATGGAAGTGATAATTTCCCCATCCTTGTTTCCTTTTTCTCTTTTCGCCCTTCCCTCTCTTTCCCTAGGTGGCAGTTTGCTAATTCAGACTGGACCCTATTTACCCTCAGTGCTGCTCTCTCTGACCTCTCCCTTCTGCCTCTCTCTCGCGCTCTCCTCCTTTTTCATGACACGGTCTTCAACGCTGCCCTCCGCTCTATTCCTCGCTCTTCCTCTCGGGGTCCACGGAAGTGCGTTCCCTGGTGGAATGCGGACTGTGCTCGTGCTGTCCGCTGTAAGCGTGCAGCCTGGAAGAGGCACCGCCGTAGGCAGACGACCGATTCTTTTCTTTTCTTTCGGAAAGCGAGTGCGGTGGCCCGTAGGGCCATCCGTACAGCTAAACGTGAATGTTGGGCATCTTATGTCTCAACAATTACGTCCGAAACCCCTCTGGCCCAGATCTGGAAGCGTATCCGCAAGATAGCGGGTAAGTTCGTTCCCGATGTTTCACCAGTCCTTCACCTCCATGATGCTCTTGTGGCGGACCCGTTGCAGGTCGCTTCCGAACTGGGTTCCCACTTTTCTTCTGTTAGCTCTGGTCTTCATCTTCCCCAATCTTTCCTTCTTCGTAAACCTGTCCTTGAGTCTCGTCCTTTAGATTTCTGCACTCATCTTCAGCTTCCCTATAATGATCCCTTCTCTCTCTCTGAACTTCGTTCTGCCCTGGCCCTCTGCGGTTCTACGGCGGCGGGCTCCGATGGTATTCATTATGAGATGCTTCGCCATCTCCCTCCGAGCACGTCTCAGTATTTACTGAGTCTGTATAATCGGATCTGGGAGTCGTCGTCAGTCCCTGAGGACTGGCTCGATGCCATTGTCCTCCCTGTTCGCAAACCGGGGTCTCTGGGTACTTCCCCTCAGGACTTTCGCCCTATTGCTCTCACAAGTTGTGTCTGCAAACTCTTTGAACGTATGGTTAACGTTTGTCTGATGTGGTTCCTGGAACACCATCACCTCCTCTCCCCTTCTCAATTTGGTTTCCGCAAGTGCCGCAGCACGACAAATGTCCTGGTGAACTTGGAGGTCTATATTCGTACTGCTTTTGCTGCGAAGACCTCCGTTGTTGCCGTCCTTTTTGACCTGGAAAAGGCTTACGACACCATTTGGCGTTATCATATCCTATCTCAACTTCATTCTTTTGGCCTTCGTGGTCATCTCCCTCTCTTTCTCCGCAGCTTCCTCTCTCGTCGTTCCTTTCGGGTGCGCCTTGGTACCGCTCTCTCTCCCTCTTTTCAGCAATACGAAGGTGTGCCCCAGGGTAGTGTTCTGAGCACTACTCTTTTTCTGGTTGCCCCTCAATGGTCTTCTTTCCTCTCTTCCTTCTGGTGTCTTCTCCGCTCTCTATGTCGATGATCTTACCCTTTGTTGTCAGGGTGATGATTCGCCTCTCCTTCAACGCCGGCTTCAACTTGCAATTGATGCCGTGTCGTCTTGGGCCACTGATCATGGCTTCAAGTTCTCTACTTCTAAGACTTGTGCCATGTCATTTACGCGGAAACGGGTTGTTCTTCGTCCCTCTTTGTCACTTTATGGTCATCCCCTTGAATACAAAGATTCCGCGAAGCTTTTGGGGTTATTCCTTGACACTCGTTTGTCTTGGTCTCCCCATATCTCTTACCTCCGTGTTGAGTGCTCTAAGGCCCTTACCTTCCTTCGGGTCTTGTCCCATACTTCTTGGGGGGCAGATAGGCGCACTCTCCTTGCTTTACATTCCTCTCTCGTCCTGTCTAAGCTCGATTATGGTTGCCCTGCTTACTCGTCTGCTTCTCCTTCTACTCTTCGCCGTCTTGATGCTTTGCACCATACTGGGTTGCGCCTCAGTTCTGGTGCCTTTCGTTCGACTCCCATCCTTAGCTTGTATGTTGACACTGGCTTCCTGTCTCTCCAGGACCGCCGTGATCGCTACTGTCTTCGCTATCTTGTACGGTCCTTGCAACATCCTTCCTCTCGCCTCTGTCGTGCTTTAACTTTTACCCCTCCTGCGGTTCCTGTTCCTCTTCACCACCTCCCTCTTTCTGTCCGGTTATCTCGCCTGCAGGATTCTCTTTCCGTTCGTATTTCTGATGTTTCTCCTCGTGTTGTTCCTTCTTTGCCCCCGTGGATGGTCCGTCTTCCGCGGTTTTGTACATCCTTGACCCGTATCACTAAAGCTTTTACCCCTCCTACGGTTCTAAAACGCCTTTTCCTCGAGCACTTTTCTTCTCACTCCCGCTCCGTTTCTGTCTTCACCGATGGGTCTAAGTCAGCGGACGGTGTTGGCTACTCTGTTGTTTTTCCTGATCGCACTTATATGTGTCGCTTGCCTCCGGAGACTAGCATCTTTACAGCGGAACTTTATGCTATTCTCTATGCTCTTCGTCTCCTGCTTTCTCGTTGTCAGTCTTCCTTTGAAGTTGTTGTTGACTCTCGTAGTGCCCTCATGGCTCTCGGGTCCTTTAATCCGGTTCATCCAGTGGTTGTCGAGATCCAGCATTGGCTGTTTCTCGTTCACAGTAAATTTAAGTCGGTTGAGTTTTGTTGGGTTCCCAGCCATGTTGGTGTGTCTTTAAATGAGCGTGCGAATGCTGCCGCCAAGGAAGCTGTCCGCTCTTGTCCCATCTCTCGTAAGGGCATTCCGTATTCCGACTTTTACCCGGTTATCCATTCCTCAGTCCTTACCCGTTGGCAGGCTTCTTGGTTGTCTGTTACTGGTAACAAGCTACGTACTCTTAAATGTTGTGTTTCCTCGTGGCAGTCCTCCTTCCACCGTAACCGGCGGTGGGAAACAGCTCTGGCGAGGTTGCGTATTGGCCATACTCGCTTAACCCATGGTCACTTGATGGAGCGCCGCCCTGCTCCTTATTGTCCTAGTTGCATTGTCCCTCTTACGGTCGTGCATGTCCTTCTTGAATGTCCTGACTTCTAGGACGAGCGTGTGTCTTGCTTTCCGACCGCCCCTCGCGGTCACCTGTCCCTCGATAGAATTCTTGGTGACTCGGATACTTTTGATATTGTTCGCCTTATGCGTTTTTGTTCTCGTATTGGCATCCTTGGTGATATTTAGCGCCCTCTGATTATTTTACGTATTTCATGGTGCTACATAGCCTTCCCGGTTTGGTGCCTTCTTTTGATAATTACTTACTTACTTGCATGCCCTCATTTGTTGAAGGCGCTTGGCTTGCCTGTGACGCCTCACTTGTTGAAGGCGCTTGGCTTGCGCCTCACTTGTTGAAGGCGCTTGGCTTGCGCCTCACTTGTTGAAGGCGCTTGGCTTGCCTGTGAACCCTCACTTGTTGAAAGCATTTGGCTTGCTTGTGACGCCTCACTTGTTGAAGGCGCTTGCTTGCTTGCGCATCACTTGTTAAAGGCGCTTGGCTTGCCTGTGGCGCCTCACTTGTTGAAGGCATTTGGCTGCCTGTGACGCCTCACTGGTTGAACAACACATAACTTGTCTTTAATTGCTAGGACAACCTTCTTCCTCTTAACACCTCCAGAATGATTGATGCTGCTACCAGACATAGTCTTGGCCAAAAATTTTCAAAGTTACTATGAAAATAAAAAAGTTATTTAAAAAAAGATTTCACTAATGGCGCAGCACTGTGTATAACACGAGGGACAGATGCACATGGGTTGACCAGTGTTGGACAGGTCCACTTGGGGTGGGGCAGCTATAGCGCGTTACGTAGGCCGCCAGGAGGAAAAAAAACTCACAATATTTTTGAAGGAAACTTCAGCCTGTGCACATTAATTTTAGGAAACTTATTTATTTGTTATTACATAATTACTAGTACTTATTTCATTTGTTTTTGGCTATGATTAAGTGTTCTAAAATTAATGGTAATTCCTGTACCTAGGTGGTCCCTTCCGACGCACCCCTCCCACCATCCCGACACCACCCACCCACCCCACCCCCTCCTCCACCATGCGTCTAGAGCCACAGAAGGGATTAATACGGTATGGCCGAATATTCATCCAGCCAAACCAGCTTTTATCCGGTTCCTGTGGCCATTTTGGCCGGATATTGTGATAACTTTATCCGATCACGATTTTGGCCATATAAGGGCGTTTTCCGGATGTTTGAATCCCGGATAATCGCGGGGTTACAGTACTTATATATAACGTCTGTATATAGTGAATAAAAGCAAAAACAGTATGGTGGGAGGAGAATGTGGGCAAGTAAGGTGTTGAGGGAGTGAGTGGCTGGCTGGTGTGTGGCAGTCACTTCTCGATACTTTTTGACTCATAATAGCAGCTTAGTGGTTCGTTATGGTGAACAAAACATGCAGATACTTATATAAAACATGCAGATACTTATATATAACCTGTGTATATAGTGTAATAACCGACAAAGTATTTGTTCACTGTTTGATGAACATAATTGAATCAACAATATGCACACCATATTTTTGAGTACAGTGATGAGTCACTTATTTTATTATATAAAAATATCGCACTACACACTATTGAATAATATTACAGCAAAAAAACTACGAAAAATCAATCAGACATTGAAATAATTAGGTAATTATCTCTTTGTGGCAACTCTGGCCTGACAGCTGGCAAGCAACAAAACGTCTGGGACGCACGCTGAGTCAGCGCCTGTTTTTTTGCCAGACTTCCCCTCCCTATTGCGGGCAATATATGCCACTTACGATTTTTTAATTATTTTTCCCATGATCAGTGAACACAAATTAACAGGTTTAGAAGAAAATATAATTTTTTTTTTTTTTTGGTATGCGCCTGTCCACGCCTGCAGGCCCTCGATGGGGGGTGAGCAACGCGCCTCCGGGAATTTTATATTTTTAGCGTATAATTCAAAACTCCCGCGGCTACATGGGGTTCACATCAGCTTCCTCAGGGCTCTTATAAACAGATGCCATCTTTAAAAAAAATCGTGGGCAACATTCCCGGGTGTGAGAGCCTCAGTACTGAGTGAGCAACCAAGGCTGGCACACGCATCATGAGCTCGCAGCTCTGCTGTTCAGCTTGTGACCACAGCATCACCTAATAATGTCAAAATATATATATAACTTGTATTATTTAGCCATGATAGTATTACAGAAGAGCCTGAGTGTGATAATGACTGCGTACATTGTTCAAATATCAGTGAATCATGGCTGTTCACAATGTTCACAGCGCTAGCCACAGCACCACAGCATTATTTCATCCATCTAGGAACCTTCAAACGATTTCTTATGTTACTTTACAAAATAAAGCTGTAGTCAGTTATTCATTTCCAGGATTTAGTGGCCAGGATTGTGATAATAGCTGGATTTTGGTGATAATTAGCGATGTGCGTAGTATTGTGAAAGGATGAAGTTTGGTGAGGGAGGGAGAGAATCCATATAGTGTCACTGTGTGGGGCAGTCACTCTTGTTTTGCTCACTATACTAGCTTAGTGGTTCGCTATGGTGAACACATATGTACATGGATATATAGAATGTGTATATGTAGTGTAATAACAGCAACAGGAGTAAGTTGGGAGGAGCTATTTTGATGAGGGAGCTGACGTCGTAATAGTAGCATCGTCTGCTGGCTGCTGTGTGATTTCTCATGCAGTGTATGGTGGCCACTGTGCTGTTTGGACACAATTCCAGCTTACTTGCATAGTTCTGGTGAATAAAACATGTAGATACATATACATAACATGTGTAAATAGTGTAATAAAAACAATAACAGTATGGTGGGAGGAGGAGTGATGACGAGTACGATGTTGGAGGAGTGAGGGAGGGCTGGCTGGGAGTGGCAGCTCACACTTGCGGAGTTCTGAGTGTGTTTATGGTGAATGTATATAGTGTGTGATAGTGTATAGTGTGTAAATATGTTGTAAATATACAATACAATACAATACAATTTTATTTAGGTAAGGTACATACATACAATAAATATTTACAAGGATTGTTTAACTTATAGGTATAGCTAGTACATACAATGCCTAAAGCCACTATTACGCAAAGCGTTTCGGGCATGATAAACTTAAATGACAAGCTTAATACTAATTGAACATAATGAGTAGAATGAAAACAAGAAATGAAAACATAGATGAAAAAGCAGCACAAATACAATTATGTCGACAAACAGCGCTCTTTAAAGAAAAAAACAGACATTGGTTGACAAAAGAAGGGTAAGGTAGGTTACAGGGAATTTATTAGGTATAGCTTCGCTTTTAACTTAAACTGGTTGAGAGAGGTACAGTCTTTAACATGGTTAGGAAGGTCATTCCACATTCTGGGCCCCTTGATTTGTAGAGCATTTCTAGTTTGATTAAGTCGTACTCTAGGAATATCAAAACTGTATTTATTTCTGGTGTGATGCTCATGGGTTCTGATACAACCTTCTATGAAGCTTTTGAGATCAGGATTGGCATTATAGTTTAGCGTTTTATATATGTATAATACACATGAGAGAATGTGCAGTGACTTAATGTCTAACATATTCAGAGATTTAAGTAGGGGTACCGAGTGATGTCTGGGGCCAGAATTGGATATTGTCCTAATAGCAGCTTTGTGTTGAGTAATTAGAGGACGTAAGTGATTTTGGGTAGTAGAGTATAGTATACAGTAAATGTATACAGTATGTAAATGTATACAGTATATAAATGTATACAAAGGTAGTATACATAAATGAACATGAAACATTGGTGTGAGTAACAGTATGGTGGGAGGAGGAGTGATGGTGAGTACGATGTTGGAGGAGTGAGGGAGGACTAGCTGGATGTGGCAGCTGACACTCGCGGAGTTCTGAGTGTGTTTATGGTGTGTGTATATAGTGTGTGATAGTGTATAGTGAGTAAATAGATTGTATATATACATAAATTAGCATGATACATTAGAAGTATGTGCAAGATATGTGTACACGTGTGCCATGCACGTAACACAGTGTCTTCGGACAGTACGGATGCTCTACTGCCATAATATAGTATACGTGTTCATTATACATAGGATTGGCATGAAAAAAACAAATGAAATGTATTTGTAACTTTTTTTTTTTTTTTAGATACATACAAGAGTTGTTACATTCTTGTACAGCCACTAGTACGCGCAGCGTTTTGGGCAGGTCCCTGGAATATGATCCCCGCCGTGGAGAATTGTTTTTACAACCAAGTACCCATTTTACTGTTGAGTTAAACAGAGGCTACAGTTAAGGATTTGCGCCCAGTAAATCCTCCCCGGCTAGGATATGAACCCATGACAGCGCTCGCGGAACACCAGGCGAGTGTCTTACCACTACACCAGGGAGACTGGGAATTGAGCGCAAAAAGTGAATAAAAAATATATTCGTGGCAACTCGCGCATCTTGAGCCAGGAACCCTACTGGCCCTGGGAGCATATGCCACAGGCGACCGCGGATTGATGACATCACACGCGAACTGACGGACCCCATAGTAGCTAAAGTGAGTAGTGGTACCTTGGAGAACGAGCGTCCCTGTTTACGCGTTTTTCGGATTACGAGCAGGATTTGCTTGGAAAATTTACATTGGAATACGAGCGTTGCCTCGGAATACAAGGGTGTTGATACTCGTACAGGCCGACCTAGCGCATGGTGACACGGCGATCGCCGCTCAGTTTACCAGTGCCTCGTGCCCAGTGACTATCCCGCCTCAATTCTTCACAAGGATTTACAGTGTTTTGTCAAATATTTGGCCATTTGAGCATAAAAGTTATTATTATATATCTCACAATGGGTCCCAAGAAAGCCAGTGGTAAGGTTCAACCTAAGAAAATAGTTGTTAGTAGAGGCAGTAGAGAATGTCCCTTCCTTATTAAGAAAATATGTGAAGTATGGGAAGAACTGCTAAGTTTTGTTGAAAAAACTCAACCAGATAAAGCTATAGCAGGCCGTTGCATTGACCTATTAAATAACAATGTGATGTCTTACTACAGTCAAGTGTTAAAATGTAGGGGAAAAAGAAGTGTCTTTAGACAGATTCTTAGTAAGACAAGCAAGCAATGAGCCACAAGCAGGTCCTAGTGGTATGCAGGAAAAGCGTGCCAGAGACTGCACACCAGAGAAGTCCTCACTGCCTAATGTTATAAAGGAAGGGGACTCCCCTTCCAAACAGTAACACCTCTCCTTCTCCCCCCTCCTCACCATCTTCCATACACCAACAGTAGTCATCAGCAAGGGTAAGTAATAACTTGAACATACTTTTGTAGTGAAGATTTATATGAATTAGGTATAAAATTTAGTTTGAAGTGAGGTTTTTGGGTAGTCAGGAACAGATTAATTCATTTCCCATTATTTCTTATGGGGAAATTAGCTTCGGTTTACGAGTTTTCAGATTACGAGCCGTCTCCAGGAACGGATTAAACTCTTAAACCGAGGTACCCCTGTACAATTTCGACTTTTTGTTAACATATCCATACTCAGGGAAAGGTTTTTGATACTTTCCAAAAAAAAAAAAAAAAAAAAAAATCCAGAGAATTTATTTCCTATGCATGGGGGAGAGGGGGGGTGCCGTATTCGGAAGCCGAGCAGCCCAGTGGCTAAGATGTTTCTAAAGTGAGACATGGCATTGTCATTCAGCAGGTTTATGACACGGTTTGTCAGGGTGATAATTTTCATGAAAATGTTTGCCATTTTGCACACATTCCTTTTATTAGAGAACTAGATTTAGGAATACCAAACCAAAAAAAAAAAAAAAAAAAAAAAAAATCCAGAGAATTTATTTCCTACGCATGGGGGAGAGGGGGGTGCCGTATTCGGAAGCCGAGCAGCCCAGTGGCTAAGATGTTTCTAAAGTGAGACATGGCATTGTCATTCAGCAGGTTTATGACACGGTTTGTCAGGGTGATAATTTTCATGAAAATGTTTGCCATTTTGCACACATTCCTTTTATTAGAGAACTAGATTTAGGAATACCAAACTCTGTATCAAGAGCAGACACACGGGCACCACTTTCATATTCAGCTACGAGTTCTTTCTTCATCTGTATCATGATGAAGAATATAACTTTTTTTGTTTTTGCTTGGCCCTTATCACTAACCCTCATAGGTGACATGGCGACTTATTTACACTAAGAATATCAAACATATCCAAAATATCCAAGAGAAAAGTGTAGTGGGTTGTGTAGTGAACAACAGCTATGGTGAAACTGAAGCATCAGGGACGCATGTTTACTTCTGAATGCCGTGCAAACGGATGAATACCGAACATGAACACAGTGTCTGAATACTGTAACGTGTGAATTGGAAGCAATGCAAATATCGAGGTTCCTCTGTACAAGGAAATTATGTAAATATTATATAATTTGTATGGATAAATACAGTTCAGTACTGTAATATTACTTTTTGTTGCAAATACATCTAGCTTAACCAAATATTCTTTTCCACAGGATAACAACCCAGAGGAATGTTCAGTGTGTTTTAACAATTATGACGACAATCAGCTACGGCCTCGCACACTACCGTGCGGCTACGCATTCTGCTCCCAGTGTATTGACAATGCTATCAAGAATGGTCAGCTGAACTGCCCCAGCTGCCGGGCCAAGCATGCTGCCACAACTGCTACTCAGTTCCCAATTAGTTATGGTATGGAGGCTCTTATCAGAAAACTAAAAGGTATCGAGGTTGCACCAGGGGTAACAGTACCAGCAAAACCCATTAAAACTCCTGCGAGAGGAATCAGCAAGAAGTTACGTTCCCTGGTGCAGGAGCAGAAGAGCATCATCAGCAGCCTCATTACTAGCTGTGAAGAGGTACTGTCCCAGCTGGGGGAGTACCGGGGGCAGCTGGGGGACTGGAAGACTCACCACCTCCAGCTCCAGGACAGACTCTATGCTCTGGTAGAGCAGAACAAGTCAGCAATGAAGCTCTTGGAACTGGAGGATACCAGTGTGATGGATATGACAACACAAGGAGAAGAAGGGAAAACTCAGCTGCAGGCCATGTTGGGTAGCCTTGACACAGGCAACACTCCACAGGAGGTTGACACAACCATAGACACAGCTGATGAGTGCAGCATGAAGGTAGAAGATTGGCTCCAGAAGTGCCAGAAACTCTTCCCAGATGTCAAGACTGTCCACACCTCAGTGAAGGTACGCTGCTGAAGGTCACATTGTTCTCACCCAACTGTGTGTAGTATTGCCTCTATATAAACACTTTTGACATGTTGATACATCAAGATGAGAGTAGACTTTATATATAGGAAACTTTCTGGGGGGGAGCCCCTTCTGCTCCACGAAGCTATCCGGACTGATATAAATGTATTAGACCCCTGACATCAGTCAAGCGAATGGAGTTCTAAGCCTAACGGGGACCACGAGCCAGAACCTGGCCTTCCCTCAGAAAGGCACAACGAGCAATGGCCTATAGAAACCCCGTGTGGTTGGAAGCATTCTATGTCTGCCATCGACCGGGTAAGGCACCCAGAAAAGTAGGCGTCCCAAAACAAACGTCTATTCTGGTTAAAAGATTGCTACTGAAACCCGAACTATTGGATAGAACACTCCAAATGAAAAATGAGCAAACGAGCATGTCACAACCGTCACCGTGCCGCCGTCTGCGCAGCAACCCCCCCTCCCCGGGAGGGAGTAGGGGAGCCCCAGACCCCCTTGCCGGCTATCCACACACCAGTTCTGTGGCTGATGTGCTTCCTGGATGGTTGTGCGACTCTGGCTCTGAATTTTCCAGTGCTGTACCTTGTGATGTGGTCCTGTCCTGTAGTGGTGTGCGAGCCAGGAGTACTTTTACCAGTACTCGGTCTGCTTGCACCTAGGGTTACCTTCCCTAGGCAGGTAGCCCTAGAGTACTGCCTGTAAGTACTGCCCATGGAGCTTGGGGCTACCTTCCACAAGTCACCTTTGGGGTCTACCTCTGCTGTGGGCTTTTGCTACTCGGAGATTACCCTCCATTGGAGTCAGCTGGGGTGCTTCATGCACCCCTCTTTGCCTCTGGGAAGGAGGTAGTTTTCGTCACTGGTTGGGATGCAAGGTACTGTGCAGCTAGTTGTCACCTACTCAGTGGCCGGCTCTGTTCCGCCTGGGCACGTTGTGCTCCTGCGAGATTTTTTGTTTTTATTGTTTTTGTTTTCCTGCCTGGTGGGGGGTCTGCCCCTTGGTTTTGGTCCTCACCAAATTATATCTTGGTAGTCCTCTACTAGGTACCCGTGAGTGTACATGTTCCGGGAGTTCAGCAATTTGCATTTTTTGGGGGGTAATTTTGGCCGCCGGTTAGCAGTACTTAGCCTAGGCTTCCCCTAGTGAGAATACACGACAAAGTGCTTGAAAACCCCATGTGGCTCAGTGCTCTGATGGAGACGTCCCTCGAGTCCCATCTTGCTTCGTACGAGTTTAAAGGTTGCTCTGTCAACTTGTCCCAGGGTGACACTCACTGTTTGTGCCTCCGTCATGCTGCCTGTTGGGTCGGTGACACCTTCAACCTGGAGTCCCGCGAGTTTTGTTCCTTGTTTGTACTCCAATACATCCAGTCCACTGATAATGATCTTCAGGTGCAGGCAGCTACGGCATTGCATGCACGTTTTAGGTTGCTGCAATGAGCTAGGTTGGATGCTAACCCGGAAGCCCTGAGACTGCCCCATGTTTGGTTATAGGGACCCGGATTTGGGGGGTTAGTTGCTTCGACTTTGGTTTCGTCAGTGCCCCCTTGTCCTTCCCCTGCAGTTCGTCTTGTTCCTCCCCCCTCCCCCTTGCTTCCAACTCTGATGCATCTGAGGGTTTCGGAGTCGGGACAGGGTTAAGTTGGTGTTGAGACTCGGGTAGTTTCAGGGGATGCCCCTTCCTGTGTGACGATGGAGGCATTCAAGCCTGTTCCTTCAGCTGGTGCTTCTGGGTTTGACCAGTGGGCCCTCTTCGTTCCAGCTTTTCCGGCGGCTTCTGTCTTTTCTTTTGAGGCAGGGGGCTTGGAGGATGGCTCGGCTTCGGGTCCTGATGTGGAGGTTCCCGGGGCAGGGGGAGGGGATGACTTGGGAGGCTTGGGCCCCGTTTGACCCTGCTTGGTTTTTGGTACTCTCTGAGCAGGGCTTGTTACAGGGAGTAGGATTTTCTTATCTTCCCTCCCTGTACGAGTTTCATATGGCGTCGACCCCTCCCTGGATTCGGTTCTGTGTTTCCTTGTGTGCTTCAGTCCAGCCCTTCCAGAGGTTTTTGGCCTCTCGCATCCCGCCTCATGAGGTGCAGGAGGCTCTTACGGTGGTTCAGGTTTACCTGGGGGACAACTATGTGCACCTCAATGCGTGCTTGTTCGCTCCTGCCCTTCCTCGAGATGTCGGCATTGTGCAGCTTCACATGCAGTTTCCCCACCCTTTTGGTTTCCCTGGTTGCTGAGGATTTTTGCGCCCATGGCCTTTTGGTGTTGGTCTTGCGGTTCTTTCCCTTCTCGAGTGGTCTTTGAATTGACTTGAGGAGGACGTGGAGGTGCTTGGGACCGATTCTGGGTCTGATGCATTGGTTTTGACAGTGCGGGCGTCGTCTGCCCTGTTGATGCTGTTCGCGTTGATCCTGCGGGATGCGGTGTCTGTTTTTTGTTTCTCATCTCACGTGTCGGCAGGCAGTGATCGCTCAATCCTTGGAATCCGCTTGGGCTCTGGTTCTTAGGTTTTCTTTTCCTGTTTGTCCTTTGCTGTTTCCAGAGTCTGTGGTGGTGCAGTATCTGCAGGTAGCTTCTTCCGGTTGCCGTCCCATGTTGAACTTGTTTGTTCTCCAGGGGACCTGTGGGGAGGTCTTCCCAGAAAGGTTGTGCCAGGGCTTGGGGATCTTCGTGTCGTGGTAGGCCAGTGGTGCCAATTTCGGGGATGGAACAGCCTTCGGAACTGACGACGGCTGGTTAGCGCGGTGATCGTTCTGCTCGTAATGGGATTTTCATATTGTGTCTGATGGTTTGCAGTAGTGTTGGGTGGCCCCCTCCTCCTTTAGGGGGTTCGGGGCTGGCGGGTGGGTTTCCCACATGTTTCCGGTTCTGAATTCCGGTGCAGACCTGCAGTTCATTCTGGACTTGTTCTGTCTGTACCCTTGGGTCTCCTGCCCCTCCTTTCGGATGACTACTCTGTCCCAGGTCTGTCTTTTCTTGGAGCCGGGCACTTGGATGGTGTCCCTTGACTCCGGGATGTGTATTGGCACGTCCCAATTCATCTGGGGTTCAGGGACTGGCTTGGTTTTGTTGTGGGGCATCAGGCTTATCATTTTCATTGCCTTCCATTCGGCTCGAATCTGGCACCTTCCGTGTTCACACGCCTTACCCAGGTCGTGGTGTCTCATCTGCTTCTCTTAAGGATTTGGGTTTTGGCCTACCTCGATGACTGGCTGGTGTGGGCTCCCAGCCAATCCCTTGCGTGTCTGCTCGCAAGGGATTTGTTTTTTTCCCAGCTCACCGGTTTAGGTTCCTGGTGAGCTGGAGAAGTCTCATCTGATTCTCTCTCAGGTTCGGCCTTGGCTGGGTCTTGTGTGGGACTCTCTGAGTGTCTTGTCTCTCTCTCTGGAGGCCCTTTGGCAGCAGTCCCACCTTCGCCTGTTTCTGGGGGCTCCCGGATCATGTGGCAGTTGCTCGAGGGTTTGTGCGGGAGCCTGAACTTAGCAGTGATGGTCTACCCACCGGGTCAGGTTTGGCTTCATTGGCTGTTCTGATTCCTTTGGGGACATTCCTTCGGCCTCTCTCGCGATCGCTGGGTTTAGCCTCTGGGGGGCCTTGCATCGGTTCCTGAGTCGCCGACTTCCTCTTCGGGTTTTCCGGGGTTCACTGTCTTGCTGCCTACCCGAGCCCTCGCTCAATGTGTTCATGGATGACTTGTCTCTAGTCTGGGGCTTTGTGACCAGTGCTCAGAGGACTGGCCAGGGGCGGTGAGGTCTGTCCTTCCTGACCCACCGCTTGGTGTGGGAGTTTGCGGTGGTGTGGCTGTCCAACCCGTTCTCGCAAATTTAATAAGTCAATATTAGGCTTCGTAGGGTTCAGGTTGCTCGCGGATAAATGGTCAGGCTCCATTTGGACTGCTCCCCAGTGGTCCATTGCGGGGGTTCGATGCTGTCCTTGGCTCATTGGGGCTGGTCGCTTTGGGTGACGCATGTGCTGAGTTCTCAGTGTTTGGCTCTCCTGGCAGTTCACTCTCGGGGGGTGTCCAACGGCCTGTCTTGGTTCATTCCACTGTCCATGGAATGGACGGTCAATGCCGACTCGTTCAATTGGCTTACCTTGAGGTTACCTTGAGGTGCTTCCGGGGCTTAGTGTCCCCGCTGCCCGGTCGTCGACCAGGCCTCCTGGTTGCTGGACTGATCAACCAGGCTGTTGGACGCGGCTGCTCGCAGCCTGACGTATGAGTCACAGCCTGGTTGATCAGGTATCCTTTGGAGGTGCTTATCCAGTTCTCTCTTGAACACTGTGAGGGGTCGGCCAGTTATGCCCCTTATGTGTAGTGGAAGCGTGTTGAACAGTCTCGGACCTCTGATGTTGAGAGAGTTCTCTCTCAGAGTACCTGTTACACTTCCGTTTTTCAACGGGGGTATTCTGCACATCCTGCCACGTCTACTGGTCTCATGTGATGTTATTTCTGTGTGCAGGTTTGGGACCAGCCCCTCAATTATTTTCCACGTGTAAATTATTATGTATCTCTCCCGCCTGCGCTCAAGGGAGTACAGATTTACGCTCTTTAGTCGGTCCCAGTAATTTAGATGTTTTACTGAGTGGATTCTAGCAGTAAAGGATCTCTGCACGCTCTCCAGGTCAGCAATTTCTCCAGCTTTGAAAGGGGCTGTCATTATGCAGCAGTACTCCACTCTAGAGAGCACAAGCGTTTTGAAAAGTATCATCATCGGTATAGCATCTCTAGTGTGAAAAGTTCTTGTTGTCCAACCTGTCATTTTTCTTGCAGTTGTGACGGCTACTTTATTGTGTTCTTTAAAGGTAAGGTCTTCCGACATGAGTACACCCAGATCCTTTACATTGCCTTTTCGTTCTATGTTATGATTTGCCTGAGTTTTGTATGTGGTTTCTGTTTTTATATTTTCAATTTTTCCATAGCGCATGAGCTGGAACTTATCCTCGTTAAACACCATATTATTTTCTGTAGCTCATAGAAAGACCTGATCTACATCTGACTGGAGGTTTGCCGAATGTACGGACTCCTGGAGGTGGACCTCTTCGCATCTGCATGGATGGGGTGCCTCCCATTATATGTGGCACCCCTTCCCCGACTGCAAGGCTGTCATGCTCGATGCCTTCAGGCAGGACTGGTCAAGGTGGGGGTTTCCTGTACCTCTTCACCCTGGTTCAGCTGTTACTCCAGGTCCTAACTCGCTTGGAGACTACCAAGGGAGAGTAGTCCTCTTAGCTCCTTGGTGGCCGGCCCAGCCTTGGTTTCAGGCGCTGCTTGCTCAATGTTTGAACCCGTGGGTCTTCTCGTGGCTCCGCCTCTTTCAGCAGATCGGACCGGTCCGTTATGTAGCTGGTTCTGTCTTCTCCTTGAGTCTCATGTCCGGTCTTTTTGACGTGGGTCTATCACCGCTTGTATGGTGATCAGGTGGCTTCGTTAATGGTGTCCCACCTGCATGCTTCGTCTCTGTGGCAGTATGAAGTTTCCTGGCAGTCCTTCCATTGTTTCTTATCCCTTCGTAGGTCTCTAATAGGGTTGTCCTCTCCTTCCTTTCGTTGTTGTTTTGGGACCATCATCTTATGCTGATTACTGTATAAATCCGCTAATCCGGACTATATGGGTAGGACCCCGAGCCAGATTAGTCGGTATTCTGGATTAACATACATTTTCACTGCGGGAGTCCAAAAGTGACCATTTCCAAAAAAATGTTTGTACAGACAACCACTTAGTTTGCCAACTTAAGTTATCCAAAGGCAGGCATGGAGGGAGCTGTCAAGTCAGTCAATTCAGTCAGTCAAGTCAGTCCAGTCCAGTCAGACCAGTCCAGTCAGTGGAGGAGAGGTAGTGAGGGATGTATTATGAAGTCAGTGTGTTAATTCGCTGACAGAGCATCGAACAAAGTCTCCCACCCATATTAAAATTTATATCTTAGCTTTATGCTATTAATTAAATGTTGATTTTTGTGTTAAGTGTTAATAAGCTTATGATAACTTAATAATAATTAACATGTTTTATTGCTTCCTGTTTATTAATTAAACAAATACATTTTTACTTATATATTATGGACAGTTGAACTATGTTACCAGTATAGCAGAGTGTGTGTATGGAATGTGGGGGGGGGGAGGTGTGTCGGTGGTGGGGGAGGGCTGGCTCACTCCGATAACCCTAACACACTCGACCCCGTTAGCCAGATTTGTTTCTTAAATTCTGGATGTCCATGCTCATATATATTTTTGGGTACAGATTTTGTTTAATAATATTATTAGGATAATAAAAAGTTATAAAAATACTTGTTTTATGAATGCTTTATTATATTAAATGGAAATTCTCCAGGCTATTTCTGGCTGGCAATCTACTGCCACCTACAGAAGGATCTCTTGGGGAGGGAGGCAGTGAATGTGAGTGGGACAGAGGAAGTGAGCAGCAGTGAGGGTGACTCCCTCCCTCCCTTCATGACTACCTCCCTTCCTGGTGGTGGTGTATGAGTGTTAGGCCATTGATCCGACCAAATATCCGCTAGTCCGGCTTCCATGGACATTTTGGCCAGATTAGGAGATAACTTTATCCGACCACAATTTTTGCCGGATTAGTGGGTTTCTACAGTACTGTCGCCTCATATCGTGTGGGGCTGGCAGTCACTGCAGCTTGCGTTTGGCATTGATGTTACTTCTGCACTCTTCTGCAAGCTGTCTTGTGTATTGTTTCACCTCCGGCCTGCTCATATGCCGCCTGAACCATCCTGGTTGTTTTACCGGGTGCACTCTTTTCTATCTTCTCCTCGGTTTGTGGTGGCCGCTTTGGTTCAGGACTGTTTCTCCAAGGCTCTTTTCTTGTTGGCATTGGCCTCTGGGGGAGGGGGGGTTGGGGAGCTTCATACTTTCCTCCTGCACAGAGGTTTTCTGCTCTCTTGGTCCCGGTGGTAGGTTTTTTCGGTTGCAGCCGTCTCCTTCTTTTCTGGCAAAGAATGAGACTGCTACTTTCTATAGTGGTCCTTAGGTTGTTGATGCTTGGTTGGTTCGGCCAAGGGTGCATCATGTGTTGTGTCCGGTTGCGGCTTTCCGCTGTTACATGCGTGCCACGGCCTTGGTGGCCGGGGACATGCTTTGGGTTGACCTGGTTTCCCAACTTCCCTTTTCCAGGGTTCGGGTCTCCCAGGTCATCCACAGCGTTATTTGGTCCAGCCAACCTGCGGTCTATCCTCGTGCCCACGACGTTTGTAAGTTTGCTGTGTAGGCTGCGGTCTTCGGTAACATGTCTTGGCCTGACATTCGGTCATTCCCTAGTCGGGCATGTGTCGCATTGGGTCGGCGGTTGCAGCCAGTTGTCTCGACTTCAAGTTAAGGAGCGAGTGGCGACCGCCTCCCGGGTAAGTTCCTCCTGTTGTTGTCTTTGGGTAAGTACCTCCGGGGAGCCAAAGGGGCTCCCCAGAAAACCAGCATTTAATGTAATTAAATGCCAGAGGCTCCCTCGGCAACCTCCCTCCCTCCATCTGGTTGACAGTTTTTTGCGTGTTTTGACATCCAGTCTCAGAACTGGGGCATGGATAGTCAGCGCGGGGGTCTAGGGCTCCCCCTTCCCCCTCCCGGGGAGGGGAGAGCTGCGCAGAAAATAAAAGGGTGACTGTTGTGACGTCATGCTCGATTTTCAGTTGGGGAGTTCTGTCCAATAGCCTGGCTTTTAGTAGCAATCTATTAACCAGAATAGGGGTTTGTTTTTGGGCATTTACCTTTCCGGGTGCCTGACCCCTGTCGATGGCAGACATAAAATGCTTCCAATAATATGGGAGTTTCTATAGGTCATTGCTCCTTGTGCCTATCTGAGTGGGCTAGATTCTGGATCGTGGTCCCCGGTAGGGCTAAGAACTCCATTCACATGACTGATGCCAAAGTCTAATATATCCATATCAGCCTGAATAGCTCTAGGGAGCCTCTGGGTGTCCCCCAGCAAATGGCGTTTCATTACATTCAACGCCATTTTTTTGCTCTAACACCTGAAACATTGTTAATAACAAAGTCAGCTGTCATCTTGGTGTTTCTCTACACTGTGGTCAATACAGTACTCAGTGTTCACTACACTCATCTTATTTTGTCAAATTACTTTACTCAGTCTGATGCTTCATTGTAGTGCAATTACTTTACTAAGAGCATGATACTTCATTGTAGTGCAGTTACTTTACTTAAAGCCTGATGTTTCATTATAGTCCAGGTTCCACCATTAATGTTTGTGTTGGTAATGACAGGTGCAGGAGACCATCAGGGCGGCCCTGGAGATGATGACCACAGAGACAGGTGCCACAGCTGACCCCGTACACCTAGGAGACTCAGCCTCCACCATTAATGTTTGTGTTGGTAATGACAGGTGCAGGAGACCATCAGGGAGGCCCTGGAGATGATGACCACAGAGACAGGTGCCACAGCTGACCCCGTACACCTGGGAGACTCAGCCTCCAGCATCATGAATAAAGTTCAGGAAATCACTGGAGAGATCCCCCAGAAGCAATTAACAGTAAGTTTTTTATTTTCTCTCATAGGTCATATCACAAGATATTGAGATGCGTTTTGAGGAGAGGAAGCCTGTTCTTAGGTTTATCGAGATTCCTCAAGTTCTACTTCTGACTTTCCTTAACATACAATCTAAAATAGTTGTCTAACTCCTGGATAAATATATTCTGGTAAGTGAACCGACATCAGATGAAAGGAAACATGGGAACCATTTCTGTCTTGCGTGATGATTAAGCCTGTGATCCTCCATTGAACCCGGGATCCTGGCCCCCCCCCCTCAGAGGCACAGAGAACGGGTGACACTCCACCAACCTACCGGGAAAGCATCCAGGAGGACAGTGAAAATAAACAGACCACTGCTGGCTTCGAAGAGACTGATGCCTTGAAACTGCCAACAAACTTCTAAACAATGCCAGCAACCACCTGCCAGTAGAGGGAGACTGGAGCTACAGGTCCAGCACCAACCCCCTGCCAGTTGAGGGGGGCTGGAGCTACAGGTCCAGCACTAACCCCCTGCCAGTAGAGGGGGGCTGGAGCTACAGGTCCAGCACCAACCCCCTGCCAGTAAAGGTGGGCTAGAGCTACAGGTGCAGCACCAACCCCCTGCTAGTAGAGGGGGCTGGAGCTACAGGTCCAGAACTAACCCCCTGTCAGTAGAGGGGGGGCTGGAGCTACAGGTCCAGCATCAACCCCCTGCCAGTAAAGGTGGGCTAGAGCTACAGGTGCAGCACCATCCCCCTGCTAGTAGAGGGGGCTGAAGCTACAGGTCCAGAACTAACCCCCTGTCAGTAGAGGGGGGGCTGGAGCTACAGGTCAAGCACAAACTCGCTACCAGTACAGGTTTGCTGGAACTACAGGTCCAGCACCAACCCCTTGCCAGTTGAGGGGGGCTGGAGCTACAGGTCCAGCACCAACCCCCTGCCAGTTGAGGGGGGCTGGAGCTACAGGTCCAGCACCAACCCTCTGCCAGTACAGGTGGGCTGGAACTACAGGTCCAGCACCAACCCCCACCCCCTGCCAGTACAGGTGGGCTGGAACTACAGGTCCAGCACCAACCCCCCTGCCAGTAGAGGGGGGCTGGAGCTACAGGTCCAGCACCAACCCCCTGCCTGTAGAGGGGGCTGGAACTACAGGTCCAGTACCAACCCCCTGCCAGTAGAGGGGGGCTGGAGCTACAGGTCCAGAACCAACCCCTTGCCAGTTGAGAGGTGCTGGGGCTACAGTTTCAGCGCCTACCTCCTGCCAGGAGAAGGGGCCTGAATTTACAGGTTTAGCACCAACCCCTCCTGCCAGTAGAGGAGGGGCTGGAGCTACATGTCCAGCAGCAACCCCCTGCCAGTAGAGGGGGGTTGGAGCTACAGGTTCAGCACCAACCCCCTGCCAGTAGAGGGGGGCTGGAGCTACAGGTCCAGCACCAACCCCCTGCCAGTAGAGGGGGGTGGGAGCTACAGGTCCAGCACCATCCCCCTGCCAGTAGAGGGGGGGGCTGGAGCTGCAAGTCCAGCACCATCCCTCTGCCAGTAGAGGGGGGCTGGAGCTACAGGTCCAGCACCAACATCCTGCTAGTAGACGGGGGCTGGAGCTACAGGTCCACCACCAACCCCCAGCCAGTAGAGGGGGGCTGGAGCTACAGGTCCAGCACCAATCCCCTGCTAGTAGAGGGGGGGGGGGGCTGGAGCTACAGGTCCAGCACCAATTCCCCTGCCAGTAGACGAGGGCTGAAGCTACAGGTTCAGCACCAACGCCTTGCCAGTAGAGGTAGGCTGGAGCTACAGGTCCAGCACCAACCCCCTGCTAGTAGAGAGAGGCTGGAGCTACAGGTCAAGCACCAACCCCCTGCCAGTAGAGGGGGCGCTGGAGCTACAGGTCCAGCAAAATGCCCCTGCCAGGAGAAGGGGGCTAGAGCTACAGGTCCAGCACTAACCCCCTGTCAGTAAAGGGGGGCCTGGAGCTACAGGTCCAGAAGCAACCCCCTGCCAGTAGAGGGAGGCTGGAGCTACAGGACCAGCTCTAATCCCCCTGCCTGTAGAGGGGGGGGGGGGGGGCTGGAGCTACCGGTCCAGCACCAACCCCCTGCCAGTAGAGTGAGGCTGGAGCTACAGGTTCAGTACCAACTCCTTGCCAGTAGAGGGTGTCTGGAGCTACAGGTCCAGCACCATCCGCCCTGCCAGTAGAGGGGGGCTGGAACTACAGGTCCAGCAAAAACCTCTGCCAGTAGAGGCGGGCTGGAGCTACAGGTCCATCAGCACCCCCTGCCAGGAGAGGGGGGCTGGAGCTTCAGGTCCAGCACCAACCCCCTGCTAGTAGAGGGGGACTGGAGCTACAGGTCGAGAACCAACACCCTGCCAGTAGAGGGGGGGAGGCTGGAGCTACAGGTCCATCACCACTCCCTGCCAGTAGAGGGGGGCTGGAGCTTCAAGTCCAGCACCAACCCCCTGCCAGTAGAGGGGGGCTGGAGCTACAGGTCCAGCACCATCCCCCTTGCCAGTAGATTGGGGCTTGAGCTACAGGTCCATCTCGACCCCCCTGCCAGTAGAAGGGGGGCTGGAGCTACAGGTCCAGGACCAACCCCCCTTCCAGTAGAAAGGAGCTGGAGCTACAGGTCTAGTACCATCCCGTTGCCAGTAGAGGGGGCCTGGAGCTACAGGTCCAGCACCAACCCCCTGCCAGTAGAGGGGGGCTGGAGCTACAGGTCCAGGACCAACCCCCTGCCAGTAGATTGGGGCTGGAGCTACAGGTCCAGCACCAACCCCCTGCCAGTAGAGGGGGGCTGGAACTACAGGTCCAGGACCAACCCCCTGCCAGTAGAGCTGGGCTGGAGCTACAGGTCCAGAATCAACCCCCTGCCAGTAGAGGGCGGCTTGAGCTTCAGGTCCAGCACCAAGCCCCTGCCAGTAGAAGGGGGCTGGAGCTACAGGTCCAGGAGCAATCCCCCTTCCTGTAGAAAGGGGCTGGAGCTACAGGTCCAGCACCAACCCCCCTGCCAGTAGAGAGGGGGGGGGCTGGAGCTACAGGTCCAGCACCAACCCCCTTCCAGTAGAGGGGGTCTGGAGCTACAGGTCCAACACCATTCCCCCCCTGCCAGTAGAGGGGGGCTGGAGCTACAGGTCCAGCACTAACCCCCTGCCAGTAGAAGGTGGGCTGGAGATACAGGTCCAGTACCAACCCCCTGCCAGTAGAGGGGGCTGGAGCTACAGGTCCAGAACCAATCCTCTTGCCAGTAGAGGGGGGGGCTGGAGCTACAGGTCCAGTACCAACTCCTTGCCAGTAGAGGGCGGCTGGAGCTACAGGTCCAGCACCAACTCCTGGCCACTAGAGGGTGGCTGGAGCTACAGGTCCATCACCATCCGCCCTGCCTGTAGAGGGGGACTGGAGCTACAGGTCCATCAACACCCCCCTGCCAGTAGAGAAGGAATGGAGCTACAAGTCCAGCACCATCCGCCCTGCCAGTAGAGGGGGACTGGAGCTACAGGTTCACCATCAACCCTCCTGCCAGTAGAAGGGGGGCTGGAGCTACAGGTCCAGCACCAATCCCCTGATAGTAGAGGGGGGCTGGAGCTTCAGGTCCAGCACCAACCCCCAGCCAGTAGAGGGGGGCTGGAGCTTCAGGTCCAGCACCAACCCCCTGCCAGTAGAGGGGGGGGGGGGAGGGGCTGGATAATGAGGCTGACACTGACCACAGGTGATAATGGGGCTGACACTGACCACAGGTGATAATGGTGCTGACACTGACCACAGGTGATAATGGGGCTGACACTGTCCACAGGTGATAATGGGGCTGACACTGACCACAGGTGATAATGGGGCTGACACTGACCACAGGTGATAATGGTGCTGACACTGACCACAGGTGATAATGGGGCTGACACTGACCACAGGTGATAATGGGGCTGACACTGTCCACAGGTGATAATAGGGGTGACACTGTCCACAGGTGATAATGGGGCTGACACTGTCCACAGGTGATAATGGGGCTGACACTGTCCACAGGTGATAATGGGGGTGACACTGTCCACAGGTGATAATGGGGATGACACTGACCACAGGTGATAATGGGGCTGACACTGTCCACAGGTGATAATGGGGTGACACTGTCCACAGGTGATAATGGGGGTGACACTGACCACAGGTGATAATGGGGGTGACACTGACCACAGGTGATAATGGGACTGACACTGACCACAGGTGGTAATGGGGGTGACACTGTCCACAGGTGATAATGGGGCTGATACCGAGCACAGGTGATAATGGGGCTGACACTGACCACAGGTGATAATGGGGCTGACACTGTCCACAGGTGATAATGGGGCTGACACTGTCCACAGGTTAAGGACCTCCGCAGGATGAGTGAGCCCGTCAAGAGGCTGGTGGAGGCTGGCCGGGTGTTGGCCGTCCAGGAAGACCAAGATGGCCGCCGCTCCGCCAGGATAACTCTACAAGACGGACAGCTGTACCTCCACCCACTCCTGCGTCAGCCCACGCCCGCCCACGCCTACACCCTCCAGGTTACTTTATTACACCCACTAGTCTTACTGACATTACTGACTTACTGAGTTTTGATAACTAATATGATAACATTTTGTTATACAGTTATCAGCATGATTTATTTCATTTTCTGCAGGAGAGTAAGGTTGTGGGCATGCTGGAGCCCTCCTGCACCCTGGCGTTCCTTGACCTCGGGTGGGCGGGGTCAACAAGAGGGCGGGTCACCATCCGGCTGACCCCTGACACTCCGCTGGCCAGTCAGTTTGTGTTGTTGTGTACGGGCCAGCGGGGCCACACCTACCGCAACACTAAACTGTTGGGGGTGTGGGGCAAGGGTGGGCCGGGGGAGCGTGTGTTTGTTGGAGACTACGAGAGTAATGATGGTGAGGGAGGAGCCCCACTGCTGCCTGACCTCCAGGGGCAGTACCGGGAGTCAGGCCGGGCAGGAGCTGTGTGGGCCAGGTGGGGGGCCGGGGGGTCCCATGAGTGCCCAGTTCGCCATCACCACCAGGGACCGCCAGGATGGTGGCCAGTTTACAGATGTCTTCGGTGATGTGGTGAGCGGCCTGGATGTGGTGAGGGCAGTAGTCAACCACAGTAACATTAGGGAGGTGACTGTGGTGGACTGTGGTGTTGTGCTGCCACTCTAGTTCACTGTACCACTACCATCACTACTGTGGTGTTGTGCTGCCACTCTAGTTCACTGTACCACCACCATCACTACTGTGGTGTTGTGCAGCCACTCTAGTTCACTGTACCATCACCATCACTACTGTGGTGTTGTGCTGCCACTCTAGTTCACTGTACCACCACCATCACTACTGTGGTGTTGTGCTGCTGCTCTAGTTCACTGTACCATCACTATCACTACTGTGGTGTTGTGCTGCCACTCTAGTTCACTGTACCATCACTACTGTGGTGTTGTGCTGCCACTCTAGTTCACTGTATCATCACTATCACTACTGTGGTGTTGTGCTGCCACTCTAGTTCACTGTACCATCACTATCACTACTGTGGTGTTGTGCTGCCACTCTAGTTCACTGTACCATCACCACTACTGTGGTGTTGTGCTGCCACTCTAGTTCACTGTACCATCACTATCACTACTGTGGTGTTGTGCTGTCACTCTAGTTCACTGTACCATCACTATCACTACTGTGGTGTTCTGCTGCCACTCTAGTTCACTGTACCACTACCATCACTACTGTGGTGTTGTGCTGCCACTCTAGTTCACTGTACCACCACCATCACTACAGTGGTGTTGTGCTGCCACTCTAGTTCACTGTACCATCACCATCACTTCTGTGGTGTTGTGCTGCCACTCTAGTTCACTGTACCGCCACCATCACTACTGTGGTGTTGTGCTGCCACTCTAGTTCACTGTACCACCACCATCACTACTGTGGTGTTGTGCTGCCACTTTAGTTCACTGTACCACCATCATCACAATCACTCCTGCATCACCATTGACTGCGTGTTTTGATACCTATGTAATTTAAGGACACACCTTTATCACTCTATCATCATAACTTCACTATCTTTGGTGTTTATACTTTGGTATCATATACCTGACAATCACGGCTGTATCACCATCAATGCTATACCTTCTCAATACTGCAACCTATCATTGCTGTATCACTATAGCTTCACTATCACCTCTATATATCACCATCACCTTAGTGCCCACACTTGGGGTCATATACTGACCATGTTAAGTAACAAATTGTTGGTGTCACTATATGACAGCTGTTGTCAATGTTATATCACCAACAGCTCACTATCACATAACACTATCACTGCTACACCAACATCATTTCACTTTCACCGCATTATCCCCTCACACTGATATATTTACTCCTTACATTTACTGTTATATCACTATCACTGCTACAGCACCACTACCGCACCATCACTACTGTATCACCATCACCTCACTACCACTGCTCTACTACCATCACTTCACTATCACTGCTATTTCACTATCACATGGGTGTGTTGTGATATTACCATACTGGTCCATGGTGTGTTGTGGTATTACCATACTAGACCATGGTGTGTTGTGATATTACCATACTGGTCCATGGTGTGTTGTGATATTACCATACTGGACCATGGCGTGTTGTGATATTACCATACTGGTCCATGGTGTGTTTTGATATTACCATACTGGTCCATGGTGTGTTGTGATATTACCATACTGGACCATGGCGTGTTGTGATATTACCATACTGGACCATGGTGTGTTGTGATATTACCATACTGGACCATGGTGTGTTGTGATATTACCATACTGGACCATGGTGTGTTGTGATATTACCATACTGGACCATGGTCTGTTGTGATATTACCATACTGGACCATGGTGTGTTGTGATATTACCATACTGGTCCATGGTGTGTTTTGATATTACCATACTGGTCCATGGTGTGTTGTGATATTACCATACTGGACCATGGCGTGTTGTGATATTACCATATTGGTCCATGGTGTGTTGTGATATTACCATACTGGACCATGGTGTGTTGTGATATTACCATACTGGACCATGGCGTGTTGTGATATTACCATACTGGTCCATGGTGTGTTGTGATATTACCATACTGGACCATGGTGTGTTGTGATATTACCATACTGGTCCATGGTGTGTTGTGATATTACCATACTGGTCCATGGTGTGTTGTGATATTACCATACTGGTCCATGGTGTATTGTGATAATACCATACTGGTCCATGGTGTGTTGTGATATTACCATACTGGTCCATGGTGTGTTGTGATAATACCATACTGGTCCATGGTGTGTTGTGATATTACCATACTGGACCATGGTGTGTTGTGATATTACCATACTGGTCCATGGTGTGTTGTGATATTACCATACTGGACCATGGTGTGTTGTGATATTACCATACTGGACCATGGTGTGTTGTGATATTACCATACTGGACCATGGTGTGTTGTGATATTACCATACTGGTTCATGGTGTGTTGTGATATTACCATACTGGTTCATGGTGTGTTGTAATATTACCATACTGGTCCATGGTGTGTTGTGATATTACCATACTGGTCCATGGTGTGTTGTGATATTACCATACTGGACCATGGTGTGTTGTGATATTACCATACTGGACCATGGTGTGTTGTGATATTACCATACTGGTCCATGGTGTGTTGTGGTATTACCATATGGGTGTGAGGTGGTGTTATGACCACACATACACCAGTATGATCATACTGTAGCTGGTGTATGATGTGCTCAAACTGTATAGTGACGTCTTGGATGATTAGCCTAGTATCACGAATATTAATTTATGTAATTATTCTTTTTTCGCCAACACACTAGTATTAAATGTGTATTGCCAATGTATGCTACATATATCTATGTATATTATATTTCTGTACCATAAGTCCTTGTCATGTATTTGTGGATATATATTGGAAGTCTAGTGAATAGCAGTAGCCTAATGTCATGTAGCTTGAAAAAATCCGTATATGCTTATATTATGGAATGCTACATAATGCTGTATAGGAAATATTATGTGAACTATGATGGAGAATGTATAAATTTGGGTCTCGGATGTATTACTGTCATGTATACTGTATAATTTCCCTTTCATTATTGTTCATTACATTGTCCTCTAACATTAAATTAGATTTTGGCAGTGTGAGATGTATACCACATAGACATGGTTTTGATACACATGTTGTATATATTTATACTTTATATTGTATTCATGTATACTTATGTATAATGACTGGCTGACAGACATCTTGAAATCCTCCCTTATCCCCTCCTCCCCTCTCCCTCCAGTGTTACCATGTCTTGTCAATATGAATTCTTTGTTCACATGTTTTTATATCATGATATAATCTTTAATGTACTGAATTATTGATATGTATTATTATGTAAGGTTGTGTATTATAGTCTTTATTTTGTTGATATATGAATTACAAGTTCTTGATCGAGATATGTCTGTATATGAGCTTGAGATATTTGAAAGAGAGGAGTCAGCTGACTCATAGAGGTGGATACAGTGTCGCTCCCGGCCAGCATGGCTCTGGGCGGTCACTCTTTGATTTTTTCAGTCGAGCGCATGTGTTGCCGCTACGGTCCAGGTTTTGTGACCTTATTTGTGTCATTTGACTGCTAGGATATTTGTCATGTTGCAGTAATGTATACCATGGATCAGTTCTACCATTGTGCATCCTTTATACCAGGTGATAGGTGCTGTTATATATCTTAGTGAGGTGGGTACCTGAGGATCTTAAGTGATACCATTGTGCTGTATATGATATTGATTCCTCATACCTCATTTGTTAATGGTTGTGACACCACCACCATCACCCTGTATTGGTATTAGCAGCATAATAGGGGCTAGTGTCCCACTGCGCCACGATAGAGCCTGGCATCAGCTAGTGCTGATTGTATGCAGTTTTGAGACCTGTTGATGATCATGCCCAGCTGTGAGAAGCTGGATAAATCATTGAGTGTGAGTTTATACATTGTATTCTTTTTTAGGTTATGTTCATTTATGTTAATGCCCAGTAAACTGGTATATTTTTTGTTAGCCTTTCACTCCCCTAGATACTTATTGATATTTGGCAAGTCTATGTTTTCCATTGATCTCCAATGAAGCCTGACCAGGATTTTCACACAATTCCCCCATGCCTGATTTTGTGTCGTGGCCTGATTTTCTGGGGTGTGTGCGTGGGAATACCCACCACATAGGTTCGAATCCTCATCACGGCTCCTAAGGATTTTCTCACTAATTTGATTATTTATTTATTTATTTATTTATTTATTTATATATATACAAGAAGGTACATTGGGTTTGTGAGAATACATTGGATAGTACAGTATTTACATTCTTGTAAAGCCACTAGTACGCGCAGCGTTTCGGGCAGGTCCTTAATCTAGCAGATAATTTTAAGTAGGTAATTTCTATCAGAATTGATAAATGATAAAGATAAATTACAAGAGAAAAATGAGATGAGAGAGATAAGTAAGTATATTAAAGCACATTGTTATATTAAAGCTCTGATTGATTACATTGACAGCTTGATTAGTAATTTAAACAAGATTAATAGACACCATACAGCAGATTGACAGCACATATAAGACAGTAATGATCACAATGGTAAAGATGTTCAGATTTGGTACATAAAGATTGGGAGACTGGGTAGCAAAAGATACAGATAAACAAGATTTATAAACACCATACAACAGCATTATTCCCATCCTGATTTGTATCTATATGTATTCGAGAAATAGTGATGGGCTTTAATTACTCTCGGTTCACTTCCACACCTGCAGAGGTAGGAAATAAACTCCCAAGTCAAAAAATAGAACATTTGATACAAATAAATGACATTGGCAAATATTGATATTAACTGAGGCTGGACCCACGACCCCTCAGTGTACTTTTCTTGAACTCTCCTCAACACTCCCGTTACACCATGTCACAAACATGTTGTTAATTGTCTTGTATCACACGTGACTGTCTCCTCTGTAACTGAGGTGAACCTTTGGTCAAAACTGTACATATATCTAATGTGTTCATGGGCTCAATATCTTCACCACATAACCTTCACTTCCAGTTTAACACTTCACTTCTAACAGCACCTGTGTACTGCTGTGTAACTATGTGCACCTGTGTACTGCTGTGTAACTATGTGCACATGTGTACTGCTGTGTAACTGTGTGCACCTGTGTACTGCTGTGTAACTATGTGCACATGTGTACTGCTGTGTAACTATGTGCACCTGTGTACTACTGTGTAACTATGTGCACCTGTGTACTGCTGTGTAACTATGTGCACCTGTGTACTGCTGTGTAACTATGTGCACCTGTGTACTGCTGTGGGATTGGACGGGGGTAGAGGGAAAGACCCGGCTTAAAAAAGGTGAAATGTATAAGAGTCAATATCTTCACTAGTTTATAATCACATCTCAACCATTCTAGTTCTCTTCACACAATGGAACTTTCCACCTGCAGAGTTCAGTACGGTCATCCCGTGTAATTGGTGTTTGCCAGAGATGAATTTATAATAATCTGGCCCAATTAACACTCCTATATCTTTGATACAGTAAGATTTGTTTTATGGATCAGCTAATTTGACTCGCTGCTGTTTTAAATGTTTAATTGTGATCCCTAGACCTGGTACATGTAGGTCAGATGGGATTGTGTCCACGACTATAGAGAATACAGGTCTGAGGTAACCACCCAAGGGAATGTAGGGTTTGACTACGTTGTAGGGTTTAGGTCCACTGTTGGATAAAAACCCAAGTATATTCAGGGTGACGTGCATCACTGGTTTGAATTCCATTTGTTCTGTCGCCCTCTGTGTGACAAAGGTTTTCTTGGAACCCTTATAAAACAGCCCCTGACTAGTAGTTACCTTTTCCCCTGAGGCAGAGTTAACATGGCTGTTGGTAGGGTTGCAGCAGTGTTGGTTTGGGTCAGCATAGCCCCTGTACTGCCTTCCACTTGACAGTCGTTGTCTGCTGCAGTAGTTTAGGGTTTAACTCCGGGTGACGATGGAGTTGGTCTCCTACCGTCACCCCTTCACATTCCTGCCTGTTGTTGACGTGAGGAGGCTTGGTGGGCTGCTGTCAGAGTGTGATGCTCCATGGGACAGTCCTCTGCAATCTTCACTAATTTTGCTCGATGCTGTTTCCTCTTCCTCAGGTTTCGTTTTGCCTTCTCCCCTTTTCTCCTTTCTAATTGTCATTTCCCGCCGATCTTTTGCCATTCTTAATTATTATTTCGAACATCTTCTGTTTTGACGCCCGGATGTTTGGGGAGGCACACTCTCACTCAAAGAACTGTGGTACCCGACGTTGCGAGGAAGGAGACACTTTTGATGTCAATCCTCGCCTTTGTTGCTAAACCCGATCTTGATGGACTGACGGTTCTTAAGGTGATAATTGCGGGGTGTATACTCATGATGCACCCCTGGGGGGGGGGGGGTCCCATCTTGTTGGGTATCCTATCCTCTAATTGTGGCTCCATGGTGGGTATGGGAGCTTATTCATGAATTAAATTATTACCTGCTCATTTCTGTCGCTGAATGATCCTTTTATAACTTCCCAGGCTCGTGGGGTGGGCGTCCAAGCCCCTGAATTGGACTGTGTTGGAATACTGGGCTCTGTAGCCCTTGCTACATTGGGCCCAGACCAAGCTACTCCTTTGACCCTCCTGACTAACCCCCTCCCCCACCCTCTGGTAACCTCCCACCTCAGTGAGAGGGTTGAGCCCCAAGACCCCAGTGATGACCACCTCATCACCTGGAGTGGCTCCTTCTCTCATTGTGACAACTGGGCCTCTTACCCCCCTCTTACTTGGGGGTGCTTGATGCCAACCCCCCCCCCCCCTCCCTCACAACCACACTCGCACGATTCCTTCCAGTGCTAATATGTTCCACACCTTGTTTGGTTCTGCAACATAGACTAAATACTTTGATCTCAACCATCTGGATTCTACACGGCCTGATGATTTCTCCTCCATAAACACCCCGTTGATTCAGTGGATACCTCTGTTACTTTTAACCCCACCCATACTGGTACAGGTGTCGAGGTGTTGAGAGGCATTTGGAAGGTCATTAATGTAGATGAGAAAGAGGAGAGGGCCAAGTATGCTGCCCTGAGGAACACCAGTGTTGATGAGTAGGGTGGGAGAAATGGAATTATTCACAGAAACATACTGGAGCCTGTCAGTAAGGTAAGACTGAAGGTATTGCAGGGAGTGACCTCTGACTCCATAATGATGTAATTTAAGAAGAATATTTTGGTGGTTGACTGTGAATAAAGCCTTACGTAGGTCTACAAATAACCCTACAGAGAACTCATTTTTATTAAGAGCTGCATGTATCAAGTTAATCATACTATTCAGTGCTTCGTTAGTGCTTTTTTGGGGTCTGAAGCCATACTGGCAAGAGCTAAGTATACTGGATATGGTTAGATAAGAGCAAAGCTGCTTGTAGATTAGTTTTTCAAATATTTTTGAGAAGGTTGGCAGAATTGATATAGGTCTGAAGTTGTTGACATCAGTGAGATCACCACATTTATTGACTGGGGTTACTCTCGCTTTTTTTTTAGAATATCCAGAAAGGTTTGGAGTTCAAGTGATTTGTTGATGAGCAATGCAATGGGAGGAACTAGAAATCTGAAGGCTGTTTTGTAAATTAGAGATGGTATCTCATCAAGGGCACTTGACTTAGTTCTAAGGGAAAGGATTATCTCATTAACATCAGTCGAATTAGAAAAATTGAAATTAGAATTAACATCAGTGGAATTGAAAAAATACTGAATTAAATAAAGTCCATCTTTGGGTAACTGCTGAGAAACTCAACCTTAACATTGACAAAACTTTCTATATTTTGTTTGGTAATAAAAACTCAAATCAAATTAAATTAAGAATAAATAAAATCTATATTAGTAGCAAAGTAGATGGCAAATTCCTTGGTATCTTTATCGATAACAAGCTGAATTTCCAGGGACACATTCTAAATATAGCAAAAAAAGTTCCTAAAACTGTTGGCATTCTTTCTAAGATCAGATATTATGTACCTCGCCCTGCCCTAGTGATGCTCTATTACTCTCTCGTCTATCCTTATCTCAATTATGGTACTTGTGCAACCCATCCTCCGCATTGACAGTACAATTTAATACTTAGTATGATAAGTACATAAATAAATAAATAATAAATAAATAAATGTTTATTTAGGTAAGGTACATACATAAAGAGATTTTGCAAAGTTTGTTGGATTAATAGGTAGAGCTAGTACATACAATGCCTAAAGCCACTATTATGCAAAGCGTTTCGGGCAGGAATAACATTAATGACTAAAGCTTAATACTAATGGGTAAACAGAATAAAATGTGTTGAGAACAAATAAAAATAGAGGTAAGAGAGGGGGGAACATGGCTGAAAAAGCAGCACAAATACAATTACAAATTATTACAGACAATTACATTCAAACAGCGTTGTTTTGAAAAAAACAAACAGACATGGGTTGACAACAGAGGGGTAAGGTAGGTTACAGGGAATTTATTAGGTAGCGCTTCGTTTTTATCTTAAACTGGTTGAGAGAGGTACAGTCTTTAATATGGTTGGGAAGGTCATTCCACATTCTGGGTCCCTTGATTTGAAGGCAATGTCCCTTGACATTTCCCTACTGTCATACATAGTACATAATTGCACTTACGGGGCTGTTACACTTACCTCCCCATTTATTCGCCTCACTTTCTGTTAAGACACTCAGAATTTTAGAAAGAAATTTTCAGGTTAAAGTTGCTGTACACAAGTTTTAAATATCAGGAATTTTTTTTCAGTTTTAATAAACAATTGAGATTTTATACAAAATTTGAAAATATCCTGAGTTACTTTACAATTTAATATATTTTAGTTTTGTTTTATTAGTTTTATAAAACTGTAATATCAATATAGCTATAGGTTAAGTACTAATTGTAATTAAGAAGCAATAAAATGCTTATCTTAAAACAGTAAGATGGTTAGGTGAGGTCGTGGTTTTCAATTCAGCTTTTCAGATAAACTCAAATATTCACAATATATTTGACAGTACGTTTTAATACTAAGTGAAAATAAGTAATATTTTCTTTTTCAAGAATTTTCAAAGAATTACTCATCATTTCTATCTAAAATAATTAGAAGAGCCAAAATTAAATACTATGAAGATAAATTTACCCAAACAAAGAGCAACATTAAGAAAACATGAAGTACAATTTCACAAATATTGGGATCAAAGAAGATTTTAAATAACAAACCAATAATCCTGTGAAAAATCGATGGTCTGCTTTCAGCCTCTAAAACTGCTTTTGAGTTCAGTAGGTTCTTCTCTTCCATTGGGTTATCCCTTGTAAATGATATTCCATCTTCTAGTAGTAATATTCAGGAGTATCTTACAGGTAACTATCCACAGTCTCTGTACCTAATGCCTACTAATTCCACTGATGTTACTGACATAATCCTTTCCCTTAAAACCAAGTCTAGTGCCCTTGAGGAGATACCAACTCTTATTTACAAAAAAGCCTCCAGATTTTTAGCTCCTGCCATTGCATTGCTCTTCAACAAGTCACTTGAACACCAAACCTTTCCAGATATTAAAAAAAGCAAGAGTAACCCCTGTCCACAAATGTGGTGATCCCACTGATGTCAACAACTTCAGACCTATATAAATTCTGCCAAACTTGTCAAAAATATTTGAAAAACTAATCTACAAGCAACTTTACTCTTATCTAGCCAAACTCAATATACTTAGCTCTTGTCAATATGGCTTCAGACCCCTAAAAAGCACTAACAATGAACTTATTAGTATGATTAACTTGATACATGCAGCTCTTGATAAAAATTTGTTCCGTGTTGGGTTATTTGTGGACCTGCGTAAGGCTTTTGACACTGTCGACCACCAAAACCTTCTTCTTAAATTGCAACATTATGGAGCCAGAAGTCATTCCCTGCAGTACCTTAAGTCTTACCTTACTGACAGGCTCCAATATGTTTCTGTGAATAATTCAATTTCTCCCACCCTACCCATCAATATTGGTGTTCCTCAGGGCAGCATACTTGGCCCCCTCCTCTTTCTCATCTACATTAATGACCTTCCAAATGCCTCCCAACACCTCAAACCAATTCTATTTGCTGACGACACAACCTTCATTTACTCCAGTCCTGACCCCCATGCTCTAAATGTCACAGTGAATACTGAGCTAAATAAAGTCCATCTTTGGGTAACTGCCAACAAACTCACCCTCAACATTGACAAAACTTTCTATATTTTGTTTGGCAATAAATCCTCAAATCAAATAAATCTCAGGATAAACAATACCCAAATTTGTAACAAAGTAAATGACAAATTCCTTGGCTGGTTGATGGGCTCTGGTTGATACCTGGTTGATGGGGTTCTGGGAGTTCTTCTACTCCCCAAGCCTGGCCCGAGGCCAGACTTGACTTGTGAGAGTTTGGTCCACCAGGCTGTTGCTTGGAGCGGCCCGCAGGCCCACCTATTCATCACAGCCCGGTTGGTCCGGGACTCCTTGAAGGAAATAATCTTGTTTACTCTTGAAGATGTCCACGGTTGTTCCTGTAATATTTCTGATGCTCACTGGTAAGACGTTGAACAACCGTGGACCTCTGATGTTCATATAGTGTTCTCTGATTGTGCCCATGGCACCTCTGCTCTTCACTGGTTCTATTCTTCATTTTCTTCCATGTCGTTCACTCCAGTACGTTGTTATTTTACTGTGCAGATTTGGGACCTGTCCCTCCAATATTTTCCATGTGTATATTATTTGGTATCTCTCTCGTCTCCTTTCTAGGGAGTACATTTGGAGAGCTTTGAGACGATCCCAATAATTTAGGTGCTTTATCTCGTCTATGAGTGCCGTATATGTTCTCTGTATTCCCTCAATTTCAGCAATCTCTCCTGCTCTGAAGGGGGAAGTGAGTACTGAGCAGAACTCAAGACGGGACAACACAAGTGATTTGAAGAGTACAACCATTGTGATGGGATCTCTGGACTTGAAGGTTCTCGTAATCCGTCCTATCATTTTTCTGGCTGACGCAATACTTGCGTGGTTATGCTCCCTAAACGTTAGGTGGTCGGACATCATTATTCCATATAATATCAAAACGGCATATCAAAACGCAAATTACAAATGTTCCAATTTTTTGAAAATTTAATCATGGAATGGTTATAGAAGGGGCTGCAACTGGTCCAGGTTTCAGCATCACACCCTAAATAGAAATGGAGAAAAAAAATACAGAACGTATTATGCAACGAATTTTCAACATTTTCAAAACATTTCAGGGAACACATGTGTCAACTAAAATCATTTCTATAACACTCAGATATTAAAATTAGCATATAATAAAGGATTGTTGTGAGCAGTTTTATCAAAAAAGTGTTTAGTGCAATAATATAATTATTCAAAGTTACCCTTCCAAAAATATGCAATATATGATGTTTATAAATTTTTATAAAATCAACAAATGGACTTTGGACTAAAATGTCTACATCGGGCTGTAGAAGCACAAACTCTACATATAAGGAGTAATTTGCATGTAAATTGATTAATAAATGAAAGCTGAGAAACACCTTGAAGTTGTAAATTACTTAACTGAGTAAAATAAGATCAAAGTTCGGCTACCTGTAGCCGAGTTTGACATCGACCTATTTCGTTCATAATTGGCACCCTTGCAGATAGGCATCCATTGAGCAAGGTGTGCAAGTTCCATGCACATCCCCTGATAACAAACGAAAAAAAAAATGAAAAAAATTGTAAAAAAAAAAAAAAAAAAAAAAAAAAAAAAAAATATATATATATATATATATATATATATATATATATATATATATATATATATATATATATATATATATATATATATATATATATATATATATATATATCCTGCACATACATATTACAGTTATTACCAACTATCAAATTATAACACTAAAACATACTAACCTATTGACATTGGTCCGAATTGTGGGTCCTCAAGGTGGCACTGCATTGGGAACTAGTAGGCACCTGCATGATTGCTGGATCACCTTCCTAAGGAGCCTGTCTCGGCTTGTTGGAGGGAGGGAGGTCTAGGAAGGTGTGTGAGGAGGGTCTAGGAGGGTTGAGGAAGGTGTGTGAGGAAGGTTGAGGAGGTGTGTGAAGAAGGTTGAGGTGGTGTGTGAGGAAGGTTGAGGAGGTGTCTTGCGCCACCATCTCTCACTGGATATTACTCTTCGCGCTAAAGCGGCTTTCTTTTACTGATAAAGACGGCGACCGAGTGCCAGATTTGCGGCCAGATTTGCTAGTGTAGACTGCAGTGTGGAAACCTCCGCTCTTTTCCATGACTGTTACATCTAGAAAGGGCAGCTTCCCATCCTTTTCCATCTCGTAAGTGAAACGCAGCACGGAACTCTGCTCAAATGCCTCCTTCAGCTCCTGCAGATGTCTGACATCAGATACCTGTGTAAAACTGTCGTCAACATACCTGCAGTATATGGCCGGTTTCAAGTTCATGTCGACTAAGACTTTTTGTATCGTGATCCAGCCTGTACTCCTCTTGACATACCAGAAAATATTCTGAGGAAACTACTCCAAGCTTGTACTAAAGAGGCACCCTTCTTGAGCCCGGATGGGCACATGTATAAGCACGTAGATGGGGTCGCCATGGGTTCTCCCCTAGGTGTCCTGTTTGCAAACTTCTACATGGGTACCATCGAGCAAAAAGTCTTAGTCGACATGAACTTGAAACCGGCCATATACTACAGGTATGTTGACGACATTTTTACACAGGTACCTGATGTCAGACATCTGCAGGAGCTGAAGGAGGCATTTGAGCAGAGTTCCGTGCTGCGTTTCACTTACGAGATGGAAAAGGATGGGAAGCTGCCCTTTCTAGATGTAACAGTCATGGAAAAGAGCGGAGGTTTCCACACTGCAGTCTACACTAAGGAAACGAACACAGGAATGTGCCTAAATGCCAACAGCGACTGCCCAGACAGGTACAAGAGGAGTGTTGTTAACGCATATGTCGACCGTGCTCTCAGCCACAGCTCAGAATGGAAGCAAGTCGACGAAGAACTCTGAAGGGTAAGGCAGGTCCTAGTCAACAACGGCTTCTCCAATAGTTTCGTCGAAGACATCATAAGGAGGAAAGTGAAACGCCATGCAACCTCTGAAGAGACAACTAACACAACACCTATACCCCCTATTAGACTATTTTACAGGAACTTCTTATCCACAGCTCATAAAATGGAGGAAAGGGTCCTGAAAGATATTGTTAATAGAAACGTTATTCCTACAGACAAAAATCAGAGGATACAACTGACGATTTACTATAAAACCAGAAAAACGGCCAGCCTACTCATGAGAAACTCTCCAGACACAAAGCAGAACGCTTTAAAAGAGACCAACGTCGTCTATGCCTTCAAATGCCCACTTGGGGACTGTAAGCTCCAAAAAAACCCAGTATATAGGCAAGACAACAACATCTCTTTCTAGGCGTTTAACGATGCATAAGCAACAGGGCTCCATTAAGGAACATATAATCTCTTCCCACAACCAAACCATCGCCAGAGAAATCCTAGTAAACAACACAGAAATCATCGATAGATACAGCGATAGCAGACGGCTTGACGTTTGCGAGGCACTGCACATTAAGAAGTCAACACCATCAATCAACAGCCAATTAATGCACAACTATATTCTACCCACCTCAAGACTCCGCTCCAATATAGAAGCATCAAGAAATATGGATCAATAGGCTTTCTACAATCACTTCCATTTCAATACTCATTGTTTCGTGTTCTGTCTTGTGTTGATGAAATTAATACCCTATTAAATACCACCTCACCCCATCCACCTCACTCAAATGTAGATATAAACAAATCGGAGATATGTAAGTTCTATTCAGTTGTGTATGTGTAAAGTCTTTGAAAATGTAATAAGTTTTACGAAACGCGCTCAAGTGTCGCTTCAGACTAGAAATAAAAATGAATTTTGGAGAATTGATTTTTGAATTACCTCCAACAGTGAAAAGAAATGTACGAAAGATTGAGAAAATTCGCGTTAGAATTACTAATCTTACTCTTTCGGTCATATTTAATAATATATATATATATATATATATATATATATATATATATATATATATATATATATATATATATATATATATATATATATATATATATATATATATTAGTATATTTTGGTAGCAGTCTTTCCTGTAGACATATATTATTAAATATGACCGAAAAAGTAAGATTAATAATTCTAACACGAATTTTCTCAATCTTTCGTACATTTCTTTTGACTGTTGGAGGTAAATCAAAAATCAATTCTCCAAAATTCATTTTTATTTCTAGTCTGACGCGACACGAGCGCGTTTCGTAAAACTTATTACATTTTCAAAGACTTTAGTTTACAAATACACAACTGAATAGAACTTACGCATCTCCGATTTTATATCTACATTTGAGTGAGGTGGATGGGGTGAGGTGGCATTAATAGGGTATTAATTTCATCAACACAAGACAGAAAACGAAACAATGGGTATTGAATAGAAGTGTTTGTAGAAAGCCTATTGGTCCATATTTCTTGATGCTTCTATATTGGAGCGGAGTCTTGAGGTGGGTAGAATATAGTTGTGCATTAATTGGCTGTTGATTGCTGGTGTTGACTTCTTGATGTGTAGTGCCTCGCAAACGTCAAGCCGCCTGCTATCACTGTATCTATCGATGATTTCTGTGTTGTTTACTAGGATTTCTCTGGCGATGGTTTGGTTGTGGGAAGAGATTATATGTTCCTTAATGGAGCCCTGTTGCTTATGCATCGTTAAACGCCTAGAAAGAGATGTTGTTGTCTTGCCTATATACTGGGTTTTTTGGAGCTTACAGTCCCCAAGAGGGCATTTGAAGGCATAGACGACGTTAGTCTCTTTTAAAGCGTTCTGTTTTGTGTCTGGAGAGTTTCTCATGAGTAGGCTGGCCGTTTTTCTGGCTTTATAGTAAATCGTCAGTTGTATCCTCTGATTTTTGTCTGTAGGGATAACGTTTCTATTAACAATATCTTTCAGGACCCTTTCCTCCGTTTTATGAGCTGTGGAAAAGAAGTTCCTGTAAAATAGTCTAATAGGGGGTATAGGTGTTGTGTTAGTTGTCTCTTCAGAGGTTGCATGGCGTTTCACTTTCCTTCTTATGATGTCTTCGACGAAACCATTGGAGAAGCCGTTGTTGACTAGGACCTGCCTTACCCTACAGAGTTCTTCGTCGACTTGCTTCCATTCTGAGCTGTGGCTGAGAGCACGGTCGACATATGCGTTAACAACACTCCTCTTGTACCTGTCTGGGCAGTCGCTGTTGGCATTTAGGCACATTCCTATGTTCGTTTCCTTAGTGTAGACTGCAGTGTGGAAACCTCCGCTCTTTTCCATGACTGTTACATCTAGAAAGGGCAGCTTCCCATCCTTTTCCATCTCGTAAGTGAAACGCAGCACGGAACTCTGCTCAAATGCCTCCTTCAGCTCCTGCAGATGTCTGACATCAGGTACCTGTGTAAAAATGTCGTCAACATACATATAATCTCTTCCCACAACCAAACCATCGCCAGAGAAATCCTAGTAAACAACACAGAAATCATCGATAGATACAGCGATAGCAGGCGGCTTGACGTTTGCGAGGCACTACACATCAAGAAGTCAACACCAGCAATCAACAGCCAATTAATGCACAACTATATTCTACCCACCTCAAGACTCCGCTCCAATATAGAATCATCAAGAAATATGGACCAATAGGCTTTCTACAAACACTTCTATTCAATACCCATTGTTTCGTGTTCTGTCTTGTGTTGATGAAATTAATACCCTATTAATGCCACCTCTTGTTCTGTCTTGTGTTGATGAAATTAATACCCTATTAATGCCACCTCACCCCATCCACCTCACTCAAATGTAGATATAAAATCGGAGATGCGTAAGTTCTATTCAGTTGTGTATTTGTAAACTAAAGTCTTTGAAAATGTAATAAGTTTTACGAAACGCGCTCGTGTCGCGTCAGACTAGAAATAAAAATGAATTTTGGAGAATTGATTTTTGATTTACCTCCAAAAGTCAAAAGAAATGTACGAAAGATTGAGAAAATTCGTGTTAGAGTTATTAATCTTACTTTTTCGGTCATATTTAATAATATATGTCTACAGGAAAGACTGCTACCAAAATATACTAATATTAAAGCGCACGACCCAGCAGCAAGGAATCAAGCCTTCACAATAAAATATCGCCAGGATCTGATTCGTGATCAGATATACACGGCAGAGAATGAAATCAAAGACAACAAAACGCAACTACTTCATGCTACAAACGAGTGGAGAAATAGCAACATCGACGAAAGTATCCGTACCCGCATTGAACAACACCTCGACATCCTCACAGACCAACATCACCTCAGCACTGAAACAAGGATTATCAAGAAACTAACAACATTATATGGAGGACCTATGGCAATTCCACGACCAAAAGATGGCTTCTGAACCTTGCAGGAATTAACCTCACTGAGGACCAAGTCACTCTCCTAAATCTGGGCATAACCTGTCATGTTATGTCCAGACCGAGTGAGATGGCCCGGAAAGTAGAGTTGGAAATTCTGTTGGACGACATATTCGACCTCGAGACACAAAAGAAGGTCACTACCAAAGATACCTTACAAGCAGAACTTATTGCAGAAGGAGGTAAGAATCGAGGCAATTACAGAAGCACCATACTGTCCCCCGAGCTCAAAGCGGCAGCTAAAAGCCTTCGTGAGAACAAGGAGATAGTTGTCAGGAGAGGTGACAAGTCGCCAATATATGTCATTCTTAAAAAAGACGAATATCTGGCGAAAATGAACATCATACTCTCTGACCAAACTAAGTTCCAAAGGGTAACGAAGGACACTACAGCCGAATTAAAAGCAAAGGTCAACAAACTGATCGAAACTGTGAACGCCAAGAAATCCGGACTCCACCTGCCAAAGATCATTGGGGAATATAAACCTGGATATGCGTATGGAAATGTCAAGACACACAAGCCTGGAAACCCACTTCGGCCAATCATTAGCCAGATACCCACACCCACGTACAGACTGGCGAAGCGACTCAACGGCCTGCTGACTCCTTATGTTCCCTGCGCCTTCAGCCTGAAGTCTCCAAAGGAATTTGTTGACTTACTGCGGGGCACACGGGCCACAGGGATAAGAGCCTCGTTGGACGTAGAATCGCTGTTTACCAACGTACCTGTGGACGAGACAATCGGGATGATAGCCGACAGAGTGTATCGTGATCCAGCCTCTTGACATACCAGAAAATATTCTGAGGAAACTACTCCAAGCTTGTACTAAAGAGGCACCCTTCTTGAGCCCGGATGGGCACATGTATAAGCAAGTAGATGGGGTCGCCATGGGTTCACCCCTAGGTGTCCTGTTTGCAAACTTCTACATGGGTACCATCGAGCAAAAAGACTTAGTCGACATGAACTTGAAACCGGCCATATACTGCAGGTATGTTGATGACATTTTTACACAGGTACCTGATGTCAGACATCTGCAGGAGCTGAAGGAGGCATTTGAGCAGAGTTCCGTGCTGCGTTTCACTTACGAGATGGAAAAGGATGGGAAGCTGCCCTTTCTAGATGTAACAGTCATGGAAAAGAGCGGAGGTTTCCACACTGCAGTCTACACTAAGGAAACGAACATAGGAATGTGCCTAAATGCCAACAGCGACTGCCCAGACAGGTACAAGAGGAGTGTTGTTAACGTATATGTCGACCATGCTCTCAGCCACAGCTCAGAATGGAAGCAAGTCGACGAAGAACTCTGTAGGGTAAGGCAGGTCCTAGTCAACAACGGCTTCTCCAATGGTTTCGTCGAAGACATCATAAGAAGGAAAGTGAAACGCCATGCAACCTCTGAAGAGACAACTAACACAACACCTATACCCCCTATTAGACTATTTTACAGGAACTTCTTTTCCACAGCTCATAAAACGGAGGAAAGGGTCCTGAAAGATATTGTTAATAGAAACGTTATCCCTACAGACAAAAATCAGAGGATACAACTGACGATTTACTATAAAACCAGAAAAACGGCCAGCCTACTCATGAGAAACTCTCCAGACACAAAACAGAACGCTTTAAAAGAAACTAACGTCGTCTATGCCTTCAAATGCCCTCTTGGGGACTGTAAGCTCCAAAAAACCCAGTATATAGGCAAGACAACAACATCTCTTTCTAGGCGTTTAACGATGCATAAGCAACAGGGCTCCATTAAGGAACATATAATCTCTTCCCACAACCAAACCATCGCCAGAGAAATCCTAGTAAACAACACAGAAATCATCGATAGATACAGCGATAGCAGGCGGCTTGACGTTTGCGAGGCACTACACATCAAGAAGTCAACACCAGCAATCAACAGCCTATTAATGCACAACTATATTCTACCCACCTCAAGACTCCACTCCAATATAGAATCATCAAGAAATATGGACCAATAGGCTTTCTACAAACACTTCTATTCAATACCCATTGTTTCGTGTTCTGTCTTGTGTTGATGAAATTAATACCCTATTAATGCCACCTCTTGTTCTGTCTTGTGTTGATGAAATTAATACCCTATTAATGCCACCTCACTCAAATGTAGATATAAAATAGGAGATGCGTAAGTTCTATACAGTTGTGTATTTGTAAACTAAAGTCTTTGAAAATGTAAAAAGTTTTACGAAACGCGCTCGTGGCGCGTCAGACTAGAAATAAAAATGAATTTTGGAGAGTTGATTTTTGATTTACCTCCAACAGTGAAAAGAAATGTACGAAAGATTGAGAAAATTCGTGTTAGAATTATTAATCTTACTTTTTCGGTCATATTTAATAATATATATATATATATATATATATATATATATATATATATATATATATATATATATATATATATATATATATATATATATATATATATATATATATATATATATATAATATATAGTTTGTGTGTGTGTAATTTATATAAACAAATAAATATTAATTTTGTTAATATCTTTTCAGGGAAAACTTGCAAGAACAATTCGTATACAAGAGGGGCAACCAGAGGCAGAGGATGTCTACTAAGAAAATATATGTGTTTATCCTCACACTCTTGATATATGGTCTTCTCTGGTCTCCTCTTTATTTTCTCTCCTCACAAATGTCCCTTTTTTTAATTTCTTGTACATTTCTCTCCTGTTTTTCTTGTCTCTTTTTATCTCTCCTTTCCTCCTCTCTTCTAACACCTCTTGTTTCCTGTCTCTTCTTGCTTCTCTCTTCCTTTACTTTTTACATTTGTGGTATTCACTTACATCATTTTTATCTTGTATATTTTTCTTGTATCTTTTTCTTATCTTGTCTTTCTCTTCCCCCTTCTCTTCAATGTTTTCTCATTTCTCTCCCCTCTCTGTTGTTTCTGTTCTGTCTTCTCTATCCTTGCCTTAATTTTGTTCTGTCTCCTCTCTTGTTCTGTGTGTGTCTTTGTCTCTGTCTTTCTTTCTCTCTCTGTCTCTGTCTCTCTGGCTCTCTCTCTCTCTGGCTCTCTTTCTCTCTCTGGCTCTTGCTCTCTCTCTCTCTGGCTCTCGCTTTCTCTCTCTGGCTCTCGCTCTCTCTCTCTCTGGCTCTCTCGCTCTTTCTCTGGCTCGCTCGCTCTCTCTTTCTCTCTGGCTCTCTGTGGCTCTCTCTGGCTCTCTCTCATATTTCATTTGATTTAAAATTGTCTTTGAGATTTTTACTTAATCGAAGTTATGTTGCATGGTGCTAATATGAATATTATACTTGACTGTTTTTTTTCTTTTCTTTCTCTTTCTCCCTTTCTTTCCTTCTCTCTCTTTTTCTTTTTCTTTCTCTTTCTACATGAATATTATACTTGACTGTGTTTACATTCACTTGTAGATTTTTATTTTTAGTTAATTAGTCCTAAACTTTTGATTTATAGATTTTTATTTTTAGTCATAGAAAAACTATAGTGTTATATGTATACTCGGGAATTTTTACTTGTTTTAGTTTTAAGTAACAATAACTGCTTGTAACGTCAGACTGATCTCAGCATGACATGAATCACAGGCTGCTTGATCACGAAATCTATTGTGTTCACATATTGCATATATAGGTTTTTAGATTTTTACTTTTATATTCTGTTATAGATATAGTCTATATATTTCGAGCTATTACATATATTTTGTTGTATTACTTAATCTTAAATAAATATAATATTTTAATTCTCTGTTTGTACTCTATTTATTTGTAATTTATACGTACATATAAAGGATGTCCATTTCTTTCTCAGATATGTCTTCTTTCTTTCTCTCCCTTTCTATTTCAGATATAATTTAAAAAATTATTATACCCTGATTTACCCTAAATGTTTTTTTGTAGGTAAAAGATTATAAAAAGGTTTTTTTAAATGTTATTTATTTACGTTCTAAGGTCGTATATAAAAATTCTCAAAACACATTTTTAAAACGAAATTATAAACGTGCTGAAAACAATGAATTTGCAGTCTCCGTGGTGTAGTGGTAAGACACTCGCCTGGCGTTCCGCGAGCGCTATGTCATGGGTTCGTATCCTGGCCGGGGAGGATTTACTGGGCGCAATTCCTTAACTGTAGCCTCTGTTTAACGCAACAGTAAAATGTGTACTTGGATGATAAAACGATTCTTCGCGGCAGGGGATCGTATTCCAGGGACCATAGGATTAAGGACTTGCCCGAAACGCAACGCGTACTAGTAGCTGTACAAGAATGTAACAACTCTTGTATATATCTCAAAAAAAAAAAAAAAAAAAAAAAAAAATGAAATGTCGTTTTTAGAACGTTTTAAAAACGTGAAAATGTTTGCTGAGCTACCATCATCAACACGCAGTCAACAATAAACAAGGGAAGTGTTCTACCAAAACCCGTTTATCTAAGCATTTCTGGCCAGTTAAGTGTTAGGTAGATATTGGGCGAACCGGTTAGAATGCGAACCCGCCTCATTATAAAAGATAATAAAGCCTTGGTCCTTATTATCTAATATACAGTGTTTTCTCTGATATAGCTGTCATATATTATGATTTTGGCTTTACATCTAGCGCCCTTTGACAGGTCAAGAAGAGGAAGCAAGACTTGATACATCAGTTACTGGGTGATGGTTCCTAGCCTCAAATGAGGATAATTTGGTGTCTACATCCTAGTAATACCTGGTAGACTTAAGCCTGCTGTACAATAACATAAGGAACCTCCTCAATGTATACTAATATATGTAGTTTAATACTGTAGTTTGATTGGCTGCATATATATAAATTCAGTATAAACCCCTCCTAATGTGTATGGATCGATTTGTGAGATTATTGCAGAAATACAGTCCACTAAACATCATACCAATTGCTATCGAAATATATAAATTAACGTAAATATAGATTCTATATAAATTCATATAAATTAAATATATATAAATCTCACAGGTTCCCACAGTATCAGGGTCCAAGGCCCGGAAACGGTTGTGAGTCTGAGGAAGGTGGGAAGGACGATGAGAGGAAGAGCACAACACGCGAGCATAAGAGATATTAGCATAAGGCGGGAGCCGGCGAACCTGGCGCCTCGCCTCAGGAAAAGATAAACGCTCCCGGTGCTTCAAGTTGAGGACGGCTGCCTCAAGCTTGTAATGGACACACGCACGGGAGAAGGTAAGATGGGCCTCACCGCAGTTGAGGTAACGAGCCCGGGTGAAGTGCATTCCGACTTAGAGTGACCTTCGCCACCACACAATGGACAGAGAGAGACAGTCCCAGAGCAGCGGAGGGCTCTGTATCGTGATCCAGCCTGTACTCCTCTTGACATACCAGAAAATATTCTGAGGAAACTACTCCAAGCTTGTACTAAAGAGGCACCCTTCTTGAGCCCGGATGGGCACATGTATAAGCAAGTAGATGGGGTCGCCATGGGTTCTCCCCTAGGTGTCATGTTTGCAAACTTCTACATGGGTACCATCGAGCAAAAAGTCTTAGTCGACATGAACTTGAAACCGGCCACATACTGCAGGTATGTTGACGACATTTTTACACAGGTACCTGATGTCAGACATCTGCAGGAGCTGAAGGAGGCATTTGAGCAGAGTTCCGTGCTGCGTTTCACTTACGAGATGGAAAAATATGGGAAGCTGCCCTTTCTAGATGTAACAGTCATGGAAAAGAGCGGAGGTTTCCACACTGCAGTCTACACTAAGGAAACGAACATAGGAATGTGCCTAAATGCCAACAGCGACTGCCCAGACAGGTACAAGAGGAGTGTTGTTAACGCATATGTCGACCGTGCTCTCAGCCACAGCTCAGAATGGAAGCAAGTCGACGAAGAACTCTGTAGGGTAAGGCAGGTCCTAGTCAACAACGGCTTCTCCAATGGTTTCGTCGAAGACATCATAAGAAGGAAAGTGAAACGCCATGCAACCTCTGAAGAGACAACTAACACAACACCTATACCCCCTATTAGACTATTTTACAGGAACTTCTTTTCCACAGCTCATAAAACGGAGGAAAGGGTCCTGAAAGATATTGTTAATAGAAACGTTATCCCTACAGACAAAAATCAGAGGATACAACTGACGATTTACTATAAAACCAGAAAAACGGCCAGCCTACTCATGAGAAACTCTCCAGACACAAAGCAGAACGCTTTAAAAGAGACCAACGTCGTCTATGCCTTCAAATGCCCACTTGGGGACTGTAAACTCCAAAAAAAACAGTATATAGGCAGGACAACAACATCTCTTTCTAGGCGTTTAACGATGCATAAGCAACAGGGCTCCATTAAGGAACATATAATCTCTTCCCACAACCAAACCATCGCCAGAGAAATCCTAGTAAACAACACAGAAATCATCGATAGATACAGCGATAGCAGACGGCTTGACGTTTGCGAGGCACTGCACATTAAGAAGTCAACACCAGCAATCAACAGCCAATTAATGCACAACTATATTCTACCCACCTCAAGACTCCGCTCCAATATAGAAGCATCAAGAAATATGGACCAATAGGCTTTCTACAATCACTTCCATTTCAATACCCATTGTTTCGTGTTCTGTCTTGTGTTGATGAAATTAATTCCCTATTAAATACCACCTCACCCCATCCACCTCACTCAAATGTAGATATAAACAAATCGGAGATATGTAAGTTCTATTCAGCTGTGTATGTGTAAATTCTTTGAAAATGTAATAAGTTTTACGAAACGCGCTCAAGTGTCGCGTCAGACTAGAAATAAAAATGAATTTTGGAGAATTGATTTTTGAATTACCTCCAACAGTGAAAAGAAATGTACGAAAGATTGAGAAAATTCGTGTTAGAATTACTAATCTTACTTTTTCGATCATATATAATAATATATATATATATATATATATATATATATATATATATATATATATATATATATATATATATATATATATATATATATATATATATATATATATATATATATATATATATATATATATATATATATATATATATATATATATAACTGAAAACTCACACCCCAGAAGTGACTCGAACCCATACTCCCAGGAGCAACGCAACTGGTATGTACAAGACGCCTTAATCCACTTGACCATCACGACCGGACATAATGAGGTGATAGCCTAAGCTATTTGAACCACCCCACCGCCGGCACTTGGATAGTAATCTTGGGCATAGCATTTTACCAAATCACCTCATTCTTTGGGGCACACGTGAGGAACACAAATGCGAACAAGCCTGAATGGTCCCCAGGACAATATGCAACTGAAAACTCACACCCCAGAAGTGACTCGAACCCATACTCCCAGGAGCAACGCAACTGGTATGTACAAGACGCCTTAATCCACTTGACCATCACGACCGGACATAATGAGGTGATAGCCTAAGCTATTTGAACCACCCCACCGCCGGCACTTGGATAGTAATCTTGGGCATAGCATTTTACCAAATCACCTCATTCTTTGGGGCACACGTGAGGAACACAAATGCGAACAAGCCTGAATGGTCCATAGGACAATATGCAACTGAAAACTCACACCCCAGAAGTGACTCGAACCCATACTCCCAGGAGCAACACAACTGGTATGTACAAGACGCCTTAATCCACTTGACCATCACGACCGGACATAATGAGGTGATAGCCTAAGCTATTTGAACCACCCCACCGCCGGCACTCGGATAGTAATCTTGGGCATAGCATTTTACCAAATCACCTCATTCTTTGGGGCACACGTGAGGAACACAAATGCGAACAAGCCTGAATGGTCCCCAGGACAATATGCAACTGAAAACTCACACCCCAGAAGTGACTCGAACCCATACTCCCAGGAGCAACGCAACTGGTATGTACAAGACGCCTTAATCCACTTGACCATCACGACCGGACATAATGAGGTGATAGCCTAAGCTATTTGAACCACCCCACCGCCGGCACTCGGATAGTAATCTTGGGCATTGATGACGGCGGTGATGGGTGGTGGCGGCGGTGATGGGTGGTGGCGGCGGTGGTGGTGGGTGGTGGTGGCGGCGGCGGCTGGTGGTGGTGGGTGGTGGCGGCGGGTGGCGGTGGTGGGTGGCGGTGGCTGGTGGCGGCTGGTGGTGGGGGGTGGCGGTGGTGGGTGGCGGTGGCTGGTGGCGGGTGGCGGCTGGTGGTGGGTGGTGGTGGGTGGTGGCGGGTGGTGGTGGGTGGTGGCGGCGGGTGGTGGGTGGCGGTGGTGGGTGGCGGTGGCTGGTGGCGGGTGGCGGCTGGTGGTGGGTGGTGGCGGGTGGTGGCAGGTGGCGGCTGGTGGCGGCCAGCTGGGACACACCCTTCACCACTGAAGGTCTGAGCACAACTAACCATATGTCTCTCTCACCACCAGCCCAGTGTTGCCAGCTCGCGCTCTCAAAATGTTTCCTTCAAAGATTGTATATTATCTTTGAACAACAAGTTTGATTATCAAGGAAATAATGCATATATTATTGTCACATTAATACTGTGCAATATCTTATTACATTCCTGCTAAATAATTATAATTTGAAACAGGACAAAAAATCCAACATATATATAAAAACCATCATTAGAGATCACGAGGCCTAGGCCTATCTGTAACCACACATCCTGCTTCCCTGGCCTGCTACCCTCTCACACCTCACACTCTTAACTCTCTCATAATCACTCTCACTCTCAATCACTCTTACGCACTATTACTCACTCTTACTCTCAATCACTCTTACACACTATTACTCACTCTTACTCTCAATCACTCTTATGCACTATTACTCACTCTTACTCTCAGTCATCCTTACTCACTCTCATACTCACTCTTACTCTGTCACTCTTACTCTCTGTCACTCTTACTCTGTCACTCTTACTCTCTGTCACTCTTACTCTCTGTCACTCTTACTCTGTCACTCTTACTCTGTCACTCTTACTCTCTGTCACTCTTACTCTCTGTCACTCTTACTCTCTGTCACTCTTACTCTCTGTCACTCTTACTCTCTGTCACTCTTACTCTCTGTCACTCTTACTCACTCTCAGTCACCCTTACCCATTCATACTCACTCTCTCACTCTTACTCTCATACTCTTACTCTCAATTACTCTTACTCTCAATCACTCTTACTCCCAATCACTCCTACTCCCAATCACTCCTACTCTCAATCACTCCTACTCTCATTCTTACTCTTACTCCCAATCACTCTTACTCCCAACCACTCCTACTCTCAATCACTCTTATTCTCATTCTTACTCTTACTCTCACTCTTACTCCCAATCACTCTTACTCCCAATCACTCTTACTCTCAATCACTCTTACTCTCAGTCACTCTTACTCTCAATCACTCTTACTCTCATTCTTACTCTTACTCACTCTTACTCTCAATCACTCTTATTCTCATTCTTACTCCTACTCCCAATCACTCTTACTCCCAATCACTCTTACTCTCAATCACTCTTACTCCCAATCACTCTTACTCTCAATCACTCTTACTCTCAATCACTCTTACTCTCAATCACTCTTACTCTCAATCACTCTTACTCTCACTAACTCTCAATCACTCTTACTCTCACTCTAACTCTCAATCACTCTTATGCACTATTACTCACTCTTACTCTCAGTCATCCTTACTCACTCTCATACTCACTCTTACTCTGTCACTCTTACTCTCTGTCACTCTTACTCTCTTTCACTCTTACTCTCTGTCACTCTTACTCTCTGTCACTCTTACTCTCTGTCACTCTTACTCTCTGTCACTCTTACTCTCTATCACTCTTACTCTGTCATTCTTACTCTGTCACTCTTACTCACTCTCAGTCACCCTTACCCATTCATACTCACTCTCTCACTCTTACTCTCATACTCTTACTCTCAATTACTCTTACTCTCAATCACTCTTACTCCCAATCACTCCTACTCCCAATCACTCCTACTCTCAATCACTCCTACTCTCATTCTTACTCCCAATCACTCTTACTCTCACTCTAACTCTCAATCACTCTTACTCTCATACTCACCCTTACTCTCAATCACTTTAACTCTCACTCTTACTCATTCTGTCACCCTTACTCTCACTCTTACTCACTCTGTCACTCTTACTCACTCTCAGTCACTCTTACTTATACTCACTCTTACTCACACTTACACACTCTCTGGCTCTCTCACTCACCTTCAGTCACTCTTACTCACTCTTACCCACTCTCGCTCACTCTTACTCACTCTAGTTAATAAGAACACGCCAATATAAGACAACAAAACGTTTTCAGATTCTTTCACACCACTTTCCAGCAACTTTTATAATTTATATAAATTATCTTAGGGAATAATACATAAATTATATATTTAAACATGATATTAGTGTTTAGTGGAATGCATAAGGAGTCAAATTGTGTTAAAAAGAGCGATTTTTAGAAAATTTGGAAAACTACTTTTTTCTGATCATATTATAACAAAATGGATTTTGAACGTTTCACTCAGCCAATATATATCATTCACAATTTATTAATGAATTTTACAAAAAAAAACACCATAAATTTTATATTTAAACATGTAAAAACTATTTGTAATATATTAGGAACAAAAAAGTTGTAGAAAAACAATTTATTATAAAACCTTTGTGTTTGGATTTTTTTATTAAAAGTTTCTCAAAGGCTCTCCTGCACCATTCTCAATGCAAATCATTCCCACGCCTATGGGAAGAGATAGACAAACGTTTTCTAGATGATTTGTGTTTGCTGGGCTGTCTCTCTCTGGCTCTCTCTCTCTCTCTCTCTGGCTCTGGCTCTCTCTCTCTCTCTGGCTCTCTCTCTCTCTCTGGCTCTCTCTCTCTCTCTGGCTCTCTCTCTCTCTGGCTCTGGCTCTCTCTCTCTCTCTCTGGCTCTCTCACTCTCTCTGGCTCTCTCGCTCTCTCTCTCTGGCTCTCTCTCTCTCTCTGGCTCTCTCTCTCTCTGGTTATGGCTCTCTCTCTGGCTCTGACTCACTCTCTCTCTGGCTCTGGCTCACGCTCTCTCTCTCTCTCTGGCTCTGTGGAGCTCTCTCTCTGGCTCTCGCTCTCTCTCTGGCTCTGGGTCTCTCTCTCTGGCTCTCATATTTCATTTGATTTAAAAATGTCTGATTTTTACTTAATCTAAGTTATATTGCATGGTGCTAATATGAATATTATAAATGACTGTTTTTTCTTTTCTTTCTCTCTCTCTTTCTCCCTTTCTTTCTTTCTCTTTCTTTCTCTTTCTTTCCTTCTCTCTCTCTTTTTCTTTCTGTTTCTACATGAATATTATACTTGACTGTGTTTACATTCACTTGTAGATTTTTATTTTAGTTAATTAGTCCTAAACTTTTGATTAATAGATTTTTATTATTAGTCATAGAAAAACTATAGTGTTATATGTATACTCGGAAAATTTTACTTGTTTTAGTTTTAAGTAACAATAACTGCTTGTAACGTCAGACTGATCTCAGCATGACATGAATCACAGGCTGCTTGATCACAAAATCTATTGTGTTCACATATTGCAAATATAGATTTTTAGATTTTTACTTTTATATTCTGTTATAGATATAGTCTATATATTTCGAGCTATTACATATATTTTGTTGTATTACTCATTCTTAATTAAATAAATATAATATTTTAATTATCTTTTTGTACCCTATTTATTTGTAATTTACACATACATATATAGGATGTCCATTTCTTTCTCAGATATGTCTTCTTTCTTTCTCTCCCTTTCTATTTCAGATATGAATTAAAAAATTATTATACCCTAATTTACCCTAAACGTTTTAATGTAGGTAATTAAAAGATTATAAAAAAGTTTTTAGAAATGTTAATTATTTACGTTCTAAGGTCGTATATAAAAGTTCTCAAAAAACCTTTTCTAAACGTAATTATAAACGTGCTGAAAACAATGAAATGTCGTTTTTAGGATGTTTTAAAAACATGAAAATGTTTGCTGGGTAGCCAGAACGCACTTCTCAGCCTACTATGCAAGGCCCGATTTGCCTAATAAGCCAAGTTTTCATGAATTAATTGTTTTTCGACTACCTAACCTAACTTTTTCGGCTATCTAACCTAACCTAACCTATAAAGATAGGTTAGGTTAGGTAGGGTTGGTTTGGTTCGGTCATATATCTACGTTAATTTTAACTCCAATAAAAAAAATTGACCTCATACATAATGAAATGGGTAGCTTTATCATTTCATAAGAAAAAAATTAGAGAAAATATAATATTTCAGGAAAACTTGGCTTATTAGGCAAATCGGGCCTTGCATAGTAGGCCGAGTACGACGTTCTGGCTACTAGGTACAACATATATATATATATATATATATATATATATATATATATATATATATATATATATATATATATATATATATATATATATATATATATATATATATATATATATATATATTGTGACGATAATCTCCTTCAAGAGAGATTGAGCCAGCTCTTCCCTCCTAAGTTCGTCGCTATACATCCCTATACAACTAATATGGAAGAAATATCCAACAAATACAACACCAAGGTTTGCCAGAGAGCAAACGTATTCAGCACCAGGAACACCTGCTCCCCCCGCCACTCGAACCACCAAATACCTGTCCGTCGCCTGGTCATGGCTGATTGGCTGGTGGTCAGTCGCACCTGCTCCCTACCCACCACACTACCTGATGTCTGGGGCCACCACGACCTAGAGACCTCAGAATATCCAGTGCTTTCAACAAGTTAACACGTCTCGTTGGTAGACTAAGCTCTGGCTTACGTGTACTAAGAGAGGTGGCAGCTTAAAGCCAATATTCCTGCATCCATATATTGCATTGTTTATTATACACTTGTTATTACTCACTTGTCTTAACGTAACTTTTCATTTTGCCATTTGATTATTCTTATTATTTTGATTGATTGATTTTATGATACGAATTTGTATGTCCATTTTATTCATGTTTTGCTTTTCTAACGTAATTAAAATCTCATTGTTAAATTTACTTGTGTTTTGTGTGTCTTCCCATTACCTTACCACAGACGAAGTTCCAGATTTTCTCTTTTTTGTTTATGTATGTGACGAGGCCATACCCCTAGCTTTTGAAACAGCCGAACACCAACGCGTTACCGTCACATATTAAGTGGGGGCCTGTCCGGGAGCTTCACTCAGGTACTGGTGCCAAGTAGTAATTAATGGTAAGCGTATTTAACTTTGGTAACGTAGCTTTTACTATTTTTCATATTCAATTTCATTTCTATATGGTGCGGTGTGTATTGTGAATTACGAGAGTAGCATATGGTGAAGGTGAGACAACTTTAGATTACGTGGTGACTGTAGGCCTCAGTCATACTCTTACTCCGTGTTATTACTCGTGTTTACCATCTTTTGTCCCTTGGATATTTCTCATATTTTCGACAGATCATCATATTGGTACCCTGGTACTGTGGTCTGCCCCGGGTCAAGTGCACCTAATCTTCTGCAATCTGACTGTAGGAGGATAAAGAGGGCCATAGTTCCTCTAGCTCGAACTTTAGTTGCTGAATTAAGACCTCAGCAGCAGTTCTCGTCACTAGTTGACACCTCGCACCCCTACACGTCAGTCAGAGATGATGATACATACAACGGTAGGGCAAGAAGCTTACTTTTTCAGAGCACAAAAGTTCGCTAATTCTGTAAGTATCATATTAATTTCAGTAGGAAAAACTTGCGTATGTCCTATAGATACTCGGCAAGGTATGCCTACATCCTTGGACTACCAATTTTACCTTTGAAGCAATTAACTGTTTCATTTGTTTTCGAAACTTAGTTTCATTTGTTTAGTAGGATTTTCTTGCCCTTATCCTCTTACATGAGTACCGGGTACAAGATTTCCTGCGCCCTTGATTTAAATTAATCATTTAACATCTTGTATTTAACTTTAATTGTTAAAGATCCCACAGGATAGGTACCAGTTGCCACGTTGTCCTGTTTCTGACATTCACTATATAACGGTATATTCGTTGTACATTTATTTGCTAATTTCACCATGTTTCGTCTCCAAGCTTTCCGTGCAGATCCAGCAGGTGAAATAGGGACTTTAAGTCGTGCCAAGAGGACTGAATTACAAACACTTGCACATGAGTATCAACTAGAAGTTCCCTACCAAGCCAACAAAAATGAACTACACAACCTGTTGCTGGATCACTATTTAGAGCAAGGTAAGATAGACTCTGAAACTCATGAAACTTACTATATTGCAGATAAAACTGATTTGGCAATGATGAAACTCAAAGTAGAGCTGGCCAAGATTGAACGCAAGCAGCAAAGAGAAGACCTCGAACAACAAGAACGAGCAGCTGCCATACGAAGGGAAGAACACGAACGAGAAATCGCCCTCAAGGAACGTGAAACTGCCTTGAGGAGGGAAGAACACGAACGAGAAATCGCTCTCAAGGAACGTGAACTCGCACTCCAGGAACGTGAGGTTGCAATGCTCCAGGAGCGGGAACGAGTACAGCTTGAAACCAAACAACGCGAGTTGGAGATGCAACGCGAACATGACAAGCAACAAGCGACTCTGGCTCTAGAGTGTCGTCAACAAGAATTCGCGTTGGAAACTTCACACCTCGCTCAACGCCAGCAAGCTACTGCCAATCTTCCCGTCAGTTTTAATATATCACATGCAAGTAAGTTAATGCCATCCTTTGTAGAAGCAGAAGTTGATGTGTTTTTCACCACCTTTGAAACCCTTGCTAATCAATTCAGTTGGCCTGTCGACCAGTGGGCCACACTTCTCAGAGTCCATCTTACAGGTAGAGCTGCAGTCACACTCAGTACTTTGGCGTCTGAGAATGACTACCAGACTCTGAAACAAGCAGTGTTGGACGCCTACCTCCTCTCCACAGAAAGTTATCGAAGGAAATTCCGTGACCACCTGAAGGCAAGTACCACTACCTTCCTCGAGTTTGCTAACACAAAACGGAGATATTTTATGAAATGGCTGGAAGCAGCACATGTCTCTACTTTTACAGAACTCGTCAACCTGATGCTAGTTGAAGAATTCTTGAGGCGTGTGCCGCCTCCTGTCCATCTATACTTAGCAGATAAAGAAGAAACCGACTACCTGAAGTGTGCTAAGTCGGCTGACACTTACAGCCTCATCCACCGGCTGATACCCGAACCATCCTCCAGTAAGAAGTCGTGGTACAGTTACGAGAAAGTGAGTACCGATCAAGCTGGCTCGCAATTGTACTGCAAGTATTGTAGACTCTATGGACATACCATAGACAAGTGTGGTAAGTCTCAATACAAAGGAACCACTGACACACAGAAACCCAAACCAACTCCTCCTAAGTCCGGTAAGCCTGTGATGAATGTTGGTGTTAATATTAATGATCTTTCTCTTTTCAGTAACCACCTGTATACTGGAACTGTCTCTGCCAACGGTTCAAATCCGGAGGGACGTTTCAAATTGAAGATCTTGAGGGACACAGCGGCTCTTCAATCGATCATCTTGAAGTCGGTTGTGCCCAACATCGCCTACACCGGAGAAACTGTCTTCATCACTGACCTCACTGCTACCACTCCTTATCCTCTCGCCAGAGTCCACCTGGATTGTCCCTACGTGAACGGAGAAGTCCAAGTCGCCGTCAGGGAAAAGCCTTTTCCCATGCCTGGAGTGCAACTTCTCCTAGGCAACGACTTAGCAGAAGACCTGCAACCGACCAACCTGATCGTCATGGACAAACCCCAGGTGTGTACCTCTGTGCCAATTAACCCTACACTTGAGTATGTTCCAGCAGAGGTTCAAGAGAGTGATGAAGTTTCTCCTCCGGTTCTAGTGACCACTCGTGCACAAGCCGCACGACCACAGCCAGCTGACTCTACTGCTACCGCTGTCCCTCAAGACCCTCAGAAACTACCCCCGAATCTGACCAAGTTGGAGTTCCGTAAGTTGCAGAGGGAAGATCTTACCTTAACACCATTGTTTTTCCAGGCTGAGACTCAACCCGACAGTATTCCTGGGTTCTTCCTAGAGAACGACTTGCTCTACCGCAGATATAGACCCAGTAAACTGAAGGAAGAGGACGATTGGGCCAACATCGAACAACTTGTGATTCCTACCAGCCTGCGGCCCACTATTCTACACCTGGCCCACGGAGCACTCTCCCACTACGGATTCAACAAGACTTACCATGGAATTCGTCAAGACTACTACTGGCCAGGTATGGTAAATAGCGTCAAACAGTACGTAAAACAGTGTCATACATGTCAGATGGCAGGCAAACCGAACATCTCCATTCCCAGAGCGCCACTGATTCCCATACAGGTGCCTGCGGAACCTTTCCACAGACTTATAATAGACTGTGTTGGTCCTTTACCTCGGACCAGTTCAGGTAACGCCAATATCTTAACCATCCTGTGTCCTACCACCAGATTTCCCATAGCAGTTCCAGTGAAGAACATCACGGCTGCTACGGTTGTAAAGCATCTATTGAAGATCTTCACTCAATACGGATTTCCCAGGGAGATTCAGAGCGACTGTGGTACCAACTTCACCAGTGATCTCTTCAAAAGGACACTGGAGGAGTTCAACATCAAACAGGTATTGTCCAGCCCCTATCATTTTGCTTCACAGGGTTCTCTTGAGCGTAGTCATCAGACTATCAAAGCACTCTTGAAAAAGTTTTGTAGTGAAACCTCTAAGGATTGGGATAAGCAAATTAACATGATAATGTGCATTTACAGAAGTCTTCCCAATGAGTCCCTAGGAGTATCTCCTTATGAGATGCTCTACGGCCGTAAGTGCCGTACTCCCCTTAAGGCTTTCAAAGACTCTCTCCGAGATGCCACCTTCAGTGAGCATCGGAATGTGCCCCAGTTTCTTCAAAACCTTCAACACATTCTAGAGAGAGTCCACAGTTTTGCCCATGATAATCTATTGAAAGCCCAGGAGAGGATGAAGACTCATTACGACCAGACCAGCAAAGTAAGAAAATTTAAGCCGGGAGACTTCGTGCTAGCATACTTCCCTATCCCAGGTTCTCCTTTACAAAACAGGTTTTCAGGACCCTACCGCGTCAAGGAGTGCAGAAACAACCATAACTACGTTATCGAGACTCCAGATAGGCGGCGGAAGACCCAGCTGTGCCACGTCAACCTCCTGAAGCAATATAATGGTACTCCTCCCACTGTCATGATAAACTATTCTACCTTCACAGAACCCTACATCCACAGTGAGACCTTCCCAGCTTCTCCTCCTGAAAGCACTGACAAGGAGTCAGCGCTTTCTAATTCCGAAATCCTTAATGATCTTCCCAAATACTTTCAGGATAATCATAGTGCACCTCTTGTCAAGATCTTCAGAGAACATCAGGAGTTGTTCAGAGCTGACCCCCAAGAGTGTAATGTTACCCAGCACGACATCCAACTGCTCCCCGACACCCGGCTGATTCGTCAACCCTTCTACCGAATCAGCCCTAGCAAGAAGGAAGTCATGCGTGCTGAGGTGCAGTACCTCTTGGATCATGGACTGGCTACACCTTGTGAGTCCCCCTGGGCCTCACCCTGTATCTTGGTGCCCAAACCCCAAGGTAAGGTGCGGTTATGTACTGACTATCGTAAACTAAATAATGTAACAGTCATGGATGCTTACCCCTTGCCAAGGATAGATGACATCCTTTACGCCATTGGTAATGCCCAGTACTTGTCCCAAGTGGACTTGCTGAAGGGGTACTATCAAGTGTGTCTAACGGAGCGAGCTAAAGAGATATCTGCCTTTATCACTCCTTTTGGACTTTTCAGATATGAACGCCTTCCTTTCGGACTATGTAATGCCCCGGCCACCTTTCAGAAAGCTGTCAACCGTGTCATCCAGGGCTTGGATAACACATACGCCTACCTGGATGATATCGTCATAGCATCCAACACCTGGAGTGAACATCTGCTCCAGCTGCGACGTCTGTTCTCCAAGCTCCTGACTGCCGGCCTCACCATCAACCTGGGCAAGTCCACCTTCGCGAAAGGTAAAGTGCGTTATCTGGGTCATGTTATTGGGAGTGGCAGCCTAGCTCCGTTAGACTCACACACTCAAGCCATCCAACAGTATCCACAGCCTACCTCCAGGAAGCAGCTCCTGCGCTTCCTTGGTCTTGCCTCCTACTACCGTAGATTTGTGAGAAATTTCAGTACAGTCACCACACCTCTAATCCTATTAACCAGTCCCAAGCAACGGTATAATTGGACCATGCAGCAAACCGTTGCTTTCGAACAACTCAAATTCCTCCTCTGTTCTAATCCCATTCTCGCCTCGCCAGATATCACCAAGCCTTTCGTCCTTCATGTCGACGCCAGTGGTACCGGCGTTGGTGGTGTCCTGATGCAACAACGAGGTGAGGAGGTTCTACCTGTCAGCTACTACAGCTACAAATTGAAACCACACCAGAGGAACTACAGCACTATTGAAAAATAGCTACTATCCATCGTCCTGAACCTCCAACACTTCGCTCCGTACCTACAAGGCGCCAGGTCTACAACCATCTTCTCAGACCACAACCCTCTCCGCTTCCTACATCAAGCCCAATTCACTAACCAGCGTCTTCTACGATGGGCTTTGTATTTACAAGATTTCAACCTGGAGATCCGCTATATCAAGGGTTCTGACAACATCATAGCCGATGCCCTCTCCAGAGTTCATGAAGTAGAAGCGACTCCATCTATTACTCCACCACATAATGACGTACTTCTTCCAGAACCGCAGGCTTCGGGGGAGAGTTGTGACAATAATCTCCTTCAAGAGAGATTGAGCCTGCTCTTCCCTCCTAAGTTCGTCGCTACACATCCCTATACAACTAATATGGAAGAAATATCCAACAAATACAACACCAAGGTTTGCCAGAGAGCAAACGTATTCAGCACCAGGAACACCTGCTCCCCCCGCCACTCGAATCACCAAACTACCTGTCCGTCGCCTGCTCATCGCTGATTGGCTGGTGGTCAGTCGCACCTGCTCCCTACCCACCACACTACCTGATGTCTGGGGCCACCACGACCTAGAGACCTCAGAATATGCAGTGCTTTCAACAAGTTAACACGTCTCGTTGGTAGACTAAGCTCTGGCTTACATGTACTAAGAGAGGTGGCAGCTTAAAGCCAATATTCCTGCATCCATATATTGCATTGTTTATTATACACTTGTTATTACTCACTTGTCTTAACGTAACTTTTCATTTTGCCATTTGATTATTCTTATTATTTTGATTGATTGATTTTATGATACGAATTTGTATGTCCATTTTATTCATGTTTTGTTTTTCTAACGTAATTAAAATCTCATTGTTAAATTTACTTGTGTTTTGTGTGTCTTCCCATTACCTTACCACAGACGAAGTTCCAGATTTTCTCTTTTTTGTTTATGTATGTGACGAGGCCATACCCCTAGCTTTTGAAACAGCCGAACACCAACGCGTTACCGTCACAAAATATATATATATATATATATATATATATATATATATATATATATATATATATATATATATATATATATATATATATATATATATATATATATATATATATATATATATATATATATATATATATGCAATTGACGATCACAAAACACTGATCATTTTATGCGGAAAATCCACAGATAAATATGAAATGAGGTGAACGTTTCGGCTTGTTAAAGCCTTTGTCAACACCAGACTGACTAAGGAGAAGGGAGAAGGGGGAGGATATACAGGCCGACACCTGACCAACCCATCCCTAGGGTTGGTCAGGTGTAATTAACCAAAAACAGGTATAACTTAGCTTAGAATGGTCAAAGAGGATTAAGGGGACAGAGAATAAGGATGAAAGAATAAAGAAAAGCCTCATGAACACACAATATATGAATATACAATTATAATGAGACATTGTAAGCCTCTCTATCAGAGTTGTTTCTTAAACTGTTGTGCAATATTATAACTTAAAAATGGATCAAGTTTGTACATTCCAGTACTAACATTAAGAAGATTTGGACACTGACTGATTAGAGTAAACTCAATCAAATTGCGTTGCTCCTGGGAGTATGGGTTCGAGTCACTTCTGGGGTGTGAGTTTTCAGTTGCATATTGTCCTGGGGACCATTCAGGCTTGTTCGCATTTGTGTTCCTCACGTGTGCCCCAAAGAATGAGGTGATTTGGTAAAATGCTATGCCCAAGATAACTATCCGAGTGCCGGCGGTGGGGTGGTTCAAATAGCCTCGGCTATCACCTCATTTTGTCCGGTCGTGATGGTCAAGTGGATTAAGGCGTCTTGTACATACCAGTTGCGTTGCTCCTGGGAGTATGGGTTCGAGTCACTTCTGGGGTGTGAGTTTTCAGTTGCATATTGTCCTGGGGACCATTCAAGCTTGTTCGCATTTGTGTTCCTCACGTGTGCCCCAAAGAATGAGGTGATTTGGTAACATGCTATGCCCAAGATTACTATCCGAGTGCCGGCGGTGGGGTGGTTCAAATAGCCTCGGCTATCACCTCATTTTGTCCGGTCGTGATGGTCAAGTGGATTAAGGCGTCTTGTACATACCAGTTGCGTTGCTCCTGGGAGTATGGGTTCGAGTCACTTCTGGGGTGTGAGTTTTCAGTTGCATATTGTCCTGGGGACCATTCAGGCTTGTTCGCATTTGTGTTCCTCACGTGTGCCCCAAAGAATGAGGTGATTTGGTAAAATGCTATGCCCAAGATTACTATCCGAGTGCCGGCGGTGGGGTGGTTCAAATAGCCTCGGCTATCACCTCATTTTGTCCGGTCGTGATGGTCAAGTGGATTAAGGCGTCTTGTACATACCAGTTGCGTTGCTCCTGGGAGTATGGGTTCGAGTCACTTCTGGGGTGTGAGTTTTCAGTTGCATATTGTCCTGGGGACCATTCAGGCTTGTTCGCATATATATATATATATATATATATATATATATATATATATATATATATATATATATATATATATATATATATATATATATATATATATATATATATATATATATATATATATATATATATATATATATATATATATATATTGGTGTATACTGGCAGCAGGTTTTCTTTCAAACATGTTTCATTGAATATGACCGCATATTCTGTATTTAATATTTTCTGGTTTAGGGCTTCTATCCCTCTAACTATTTTCTTTGCATCAGGGCTTAATTGAAATAGGAGTTCTCCAAAACTCATTTTCGTACTTTTAAGGTGAAGAAAAGAAGTGATTTACAATAGAGTGTATTACACTTATTTATATAATTTGCACGCACGTTTCGAACCTCCATGGTTCATTTTCAAGTGAACAGATCTTACAATACTAGTTGATTTTATACCCACACTGGGTCAGGTGATAATACAATAAAGGTGAAAACATGGGGGGATACATAAGGGATAAATGTGAGGTGAAACATAGAGGCTGCAGAAGGCTTATTGGCCCATACGAGGCAGCTCCTATCTAAACACAAAGATTAATCCAGTGTAATTGGCCTATTATGTTGGACATTGTCTTCTGTGTTGGCATCGATATGTTCTTGTCTTGTCCTTACTCTCATGGTGGGTAGAGTAAATAGTTCCGTAATTTGGGTGTTCATGGTAGGTCGCTCTATTCTTATGTGAATTGCCTCAAGAATTTGTAATCTTCTTGCATCTTGGGTTTTGTCTATTATGCAGGTGTTCTTGTTCAACATTTCTCTTGTTAGAGTAATGTCATGGGCTTGTCTCATGTGATTCCTAGGGGCACCAGATTGAAGATGGCATGTCAAACGCCTCGTCAGCTTGGTCGACGTCATACCTATGTACTTACATTGAAGGTTACATCCTTCGTGGGGGCAAGTGTACATGTATACAACGCTTGACTGCTGTAGAGGGTTCTCCGTCGGCTTCGGGCTGTTTTTGATAAGGAGTTCGGAAGTCTTCTTGGTTTTGTAGAATATTATCAGGTTTATGTTTTGGTTAGGAGTAGTGCTTTTTACTCCTTTACGGATTATTTCTTTCATTATTCTTTCCTCTTTTATATGCTCACTGTGCATGGTTGATTTGTAATATAATTTTATTGGGGGTGTTGTGGTTTCTGTTCTAGGTTCTGAATTATACCAACGGTCCAAGTGTCTTCTTATAGCAGCGTTTATTTCCGCGTTGCTATATCCGTTGTTCACCAATACCTGAGTTACTCTTTCAAATTCTCTACTCACGTTGCTCCATTCAGAGCAGTGGGTAAGCGCTCGACGAATATAAGCATTGAGAACACTGGCTTTGTATTTTTTGGGGCACTCACTTCTACCGTTCAGGCATAATCCTATGTTGGTGGGCTTGGTATATACGTTGGTGCTTAAAGAGGTTCCTGTTTTTGTTATTAGTACATCCAGGAATGGCAGACTGTTATTTTCACTATTTTCATGTGTAAATCGAAGTACTGACTCTCTCTCTAGGTGTCTTTTTAGGTCAATTAGTTCATCTGAGTCTTTTACTATTACGAATATGTCATCTACATAACGGCAGTATACAGTTGGTTTTTGTCTGCTACTGAAGACCCTGTCTTCGATGGTTCCCATATAAAAATTAGCAAATAAAACTCCTAAGGGGGAGCCCATTGCTACTCCGTCTATTTGTAAATATATGTCTCCTTGTGGACTGATGAAAGGGGCTTCCTTTGTACATGCTTCGAGAAGACTTTTCAAGTGTGGCTCAGGTATGTCTAATTTGGGGGTGCTCTCATCTCTGTATACTCTGTCCAGTATCATTCCTATGGTTGTGTCGACTGGGACGTTGGTAAATAGGGATTCAACATCCAGGGAAGCGATGATTCCATCGGGCTGGGTAGATTTGATCAATTCTAGGAAATCTGCTGATGGTTGTAGACTAAACTTACTTGGAGTATATGGAGTTAGGAGTTCATTGTGTTTCTTTGCCAGGTGATAAGTTGGGGTTGGTATTTGGCTGATTATAGGGCGTAGTGGGTTACCTGGTTTATGCGTCTTAACATTGCCGTAGGCATATCCTAAGCCATAGTCGCCTTGAAGTTTAATGAAATGCACACTACCTTTCTTTGCGTTGATTGCTGTAATTGTTTTGTTTACTTTCCGCTTAAGGTCTTCTACGGGGCCTTACTTCTTTTCTTCACCTTAAAAGTACGAAAATGAGTTTTGGAGAACTCCTATTTCAATTAAGCCCTGATGCTAAGAAAATAGTTAGAGGGATAGAAGCCCTAAACCAGAAAATAATAAATACAGAATATGCGGTCATATTCAATGAAACATATATATATATATATATATATATATATATATATATATATATATATATATATATATATATATATACATATATATATATATATATATATATATTTATATATATATATATATATATATATATATATATATGCATATATATATATATATATATATATATATATATATATATATATATATATATATATATATATATATATATATATATATATATATATATATATATATATATATATATATATATATATATATATATACGTTATTAAATATGACCGAAAAAGTAAAGTGGAGTTGGAGATCCTGTTTACGACATATTCGACCTCGAGACACAAAAGAAGGTCACCACCAAAGACACCTGTGGGATACTGTCCAGGTCACTATACTCGCACCAGCCAGGACTGAGAGCAGTGTAGTGGGCGAGGCTCACACACCTGGTGACTTAAATACCACCACTCGTCTTGCTAGTGTGCTTGATATATCGCAGGAAATTGATGACCTATTAAAAACAGTGAGTAGTGTGGTTGAGGACTATAACCGCGCGCTGCCACCTGTCGGGTGGCACTCAGGTGAGTGCCACCCGACAGGTGGTGCGCAGGGGTTCCGTCCTCAAGGGTTTTGGGGAATTTCCCGGAAGTTTTGGCGCGTGTCGGAGGTAATTGGAGCGCGCGGGTCTAGTCCTCGGGGGATAGGGTATGTGGTCAGGAAAGATGGGAGTTCATGTTGTAGGAGAGTATGTGTGCTATGTGGTAGAGTAGGAAAAATACAAGGATAAGAGTGGAATATGAGGAAGGAGTAAATGAATATGTATGTGTGTTTAGCGTAGACTTAATCCAGTGTGCGATAATAATTTTTGATGATCGTGAGTAAGTAGAGATAGAGTGTAGATGCAAAACACAGTCTGTTATGTTGTTTGAGGTAAGGGAGGGGTATGGGATGGATGGATGGAGGGAATGGTGAGTGGAGCTCCCCCTCATCGGGGAGAGAGTGCTCTGGGCCATTATGTGGTTAGACAAACCCATTAACTACCCTACAGGAAGCCCTTAAGTGGTGTTGTAAGAAATGCATGGAAAAGACACGGGAGTGCACCTGGCTTTTTTCTGTGTGTTCGGGTCATGAAAGAGTGAAGCAACTCTCGTTGTGAGACTGCAGTAGGCCATTATGCGGTTAGACAAACCATTTATCTCTCCCTACAGGAAGTGCTAAGTGTGCGAGGATGGGGGCGAAGACTCCTGCAGGAGGGGTGTGTACCATTACCTTAAGCGTTTTTCAATGTCCGCGGAGGGGTAAGCGTACGGGTCGCAGGTTGGAGCCCGAGTGAACGACTTTCCAACTAGCTCGGGTATTTCTCCTCCAACACCCGGAAGTGGTGGGGCACCCATTACCAATGCGTTTCGCCAGGGTCCGCGACTCTCTCTATCTGTCTCTGTCTCTCTGTCTCTCTCTGTCTCTCTATCTCTCTCTCTCTCTGTCTCTCTCTCTCTCTCTCTCTGTCTCCCTGTCTCTCTCTCTCTCTATCTGTCTCTGTCTCTGTCTCTCTGTCTCTCTGTCTCTCTCTCTCTGTCTCTCTCTCTCTCTCTCTCTCTCTCTCTCTCTCTCTCTCTCTCTATCTCTCTCTCCTTCATATTGTTCATTCATTCATAGTTCCTTTTCATTAAAACTATTTCAGTTTTACATATATAAACAAAGCCAGGGAGTAGTTTTTACTAATACATCTTCTCTAGTATCCAATGATTTTCTTCGAGATTTAAAACACAGCTATTTCAAACATATTAAAATACAATAATTTGGTATCGAGCTTCAGCTCCTATCCTGCCTTAGTCCCCTACCCTATAATGAATACTAACAGTCCTATCCCTCTAAAATTAAAAAATAATCATATTTCAAACGTAGATCAATACAGTAATTTAGGTACCGAGCTCCAGCTCTTGTCCTCCACCTTACTTCCCTCACACATCTTCGTTAATACCTATTCAATTTCCCTGAAATTTCTACCCTCTGTATTTCAGACTTAGTTTAGTAAATCCAAAACATTTTCAAACTCTAGCTCTTGTCCCCGGCTTAGTTCATTTGTACAAGATCGTTAGTAACAGATCAATTTTCCCGAAATTTAAAGCAGACATACTTCAAAGTTAGTAAATAATATCAAGTCAGTTACTGAACTCTAGCTCTCGTCCCCCAACTTAGTTCTCTCTCGTATAATTGTAAATATCCTATCAATTCCCCTGAAATTTTTTTACCCTCTGTATTTCATAGTAAATATGATGTAAACAATTATCAAACTCTAGCTCTTGTCCCCGGCTTAGTTCATTTGTACAAGATCGTTAGTAACAGATCAATTTTCCCTGAAATTCAAAGCAGACATACTTCAAAGTTAGTAAATAATATCAAGTCAGTTACTGAGCTCTAGCTCTCGTCCCCCAACTTAGTTCTCTCTCGTATATTTGTAAATAACCCAGCAATTTCACTGTAATTTCTACCCTCTGTATTTCATAGTAAATATGATGTAAACAATTCTAAAACTCTAGCTCCTGTCCTCTGTCCAAGTCCACTCCTGTAAATTTATTACTATCAGTCCAATTCTCCTGAGATTTGAACACCAACTACATTTTCAGTCATAGTAAATAAAAACCGGTTCAGTTATCAAGTTTCAACTCTTGCCTCCCTCAGCTTAGTTCATTTTTTTGTACAAGTTCTTTATTTTCCAACTAAATCACCTTGAGATTTAAGATCGCTTTATTTCTAACATAGTAAAATTAATCTGGACATTAACTAAGCTCCATTTCCTCAGTCTTAGATCATCGAACATAATTATATCCGTTCAAGCCCCTCTCCAGCCTAACTGTTTATCAGAGTAAACACCATCCATAGCGCGAGTTTACACGCAACATCAACCATTAGTGATCGTTCGATCCAACAGAAAAAACAGAGACTCGTGTTAACATAATAGGTGAAAAAAAGTTAATCTTTCTCTTATCACGTTTTATTCAATGACTGGTAGACACTCACATATTTATCTTGGTAAAAAAAAAAACATATTAACTGTCGGACAGACAGTTAATATAAATGAAAGTATGACTTAGTCCTTATTCATTACATCTTTCACCATATAAAATATTGGCCTCTACCCCTTTTAGCCCTCTGTAACACAATGTAACGCAACGTAGCGTAACGCAAATCATCTTTTTGCAGTCCAAAATGTCATTTTGAAACGGAAAGTGCGGGCTAGCCCATCTCCATTACATCTCTTACCATATAAATAATTGATGTCTATCAGTTTTAGCCCTCTGTAACACAATGTAACGTGACGTAACGTAACGCAAATCAACTTTTTGCAGTCCGAATTGACATTTTTAAATAAAAGTAGGACTTAGTCCATCTCCATTACATCTCCTTCCATAAGAATATTACGGTCTACCAGTTTTAGCTCTCTGTAACACAATGTAACGTAACGGGGAAAATCAACTTTCTCGGATGAGCAAATAACATTATTGAAAATGACATCCGTGTTTAGCCTTTACATCCAAACACAAGAAAAATATTACCGCTTTTCTTGAGAAACTTATATGTGGAGATCATATCTCCTGAGTCCACACAATAAGCCACACATCACACATCTTCTGTTTTCAAATCGCAGCTCGCATCTAATTTAATGTTATTTTTTTTTGCAGAAACTATGTTTTTGAGATTATGCTCAATGTCGGCAATTACTATTCGTATCATCAAACTCCTTTCAGTCAACAAATTCACATTTCATATCGCGTGTGTAGATTAGAGAGAGAAGGCAAACATAGCATGCAGCTAGTCAAAACTTATCATAACAGATATGATTTCACAGAGTTTTTCAACCTTTGCCAGTTTTTTTTTCAATGTTATCTCTTCACTCGTGCTAAGTGAGTCAGACAAAAATGTGACATTTCATTTCATTATTAACAATGCAATATGCTATTAGCTAGGTAGTCAAAACATATAACAAGCGTTATTTCACAGGAATTTTTTCTAGCAAATATGCTTCCTTTAAGCAGTTCAACACATCAAACACCACCAGTCTGCGAAATTCCCTTTAGTCAATAATCATCCTTTACAGTATTTCTTGACTAGAATAGCACTCCAAAACATAAGTGGTCATTTTTATTCTCACTGTCGCACTATAGTCAATAATTTGTTTTGCAGAGTGACAAGTTGTGCATAGTGACGAGATTTCATGGTGTGCATAGTTTAAGAGAGTTCACACTGTATTAATTACGGTCATGGATATCTTATGTTAAGTTTATGAAGACCATCTCTTCTTATTTTTATCATTTTCTTGCCCCACGGCTTTACAGTCTTCTCTTATTCTTTTTCAAATAAAGTTTGCTTACTGTTTTCCATTGTTATATGATTTACTTCGTCGGAATCTCCGAGGTGGGTTCACCAGTGTAACGAGACAGTACACGAATGTGGAGAACAGGCACACAGGCTTAGATCTCATGTTTCATTGTCATTTCATAACTAAAATTATCCATCAATCAACAGAAAAAGTCATATTCATCATCATTGTTCCTAACTAAAATTATATGTCGTTAAGTAAGAAATATAGTCAAAGACACTCTTCGAGACATCAAGGACTTACTTCTTAACTAAAGTAGCCTTCACTTTGCTAAAATAGTCATATTCATCATTGTTCCTAACTAAAATTATATGACGTTAAGTAAGAAATATAGTCAAAGACACTCTTCGAGACATCAAGGACTTACTCAAAGACATCAAAGTTGATCTGCAAGATATCTTCGAGACATCAAAGTTACTCTTCATTACATCAAAGTCTCATTCAAATACTACTCATGTTCTCAGAAGTCATTCTCAAAGTCCTCACTGATTTTCTCAGAGTCAGCAAAGTTATTCTCGGAGTCACCTTCGTTCTTCAGAGAAACTTTCCAAAACATCTTTGTTCATCAAAGTTATTCTCGGAGTCATCAAAGGTATTCTCTAACTCACTTTTGGTCATTAAAGTTAATTTCTATGTTATAAAAGTTTGTCTCAGAGACATCTAAGTTAATCTTAGAGTCATCAAATGTAATCTCTAACTCACTTTTGTTCATCAAAGTTGATCTCAGAGTTAACAAAGGTAATCTCTAACTCACTCTCGTTCATCAAAGTTGTTTCAAAGACATCAAAGTTAATCTCAGAGTTATTCAAAGATATTCTCATGTCCACAAAGTTATTCCAAGAGACGTCAAAGTTAATCTCAGACATCTTCGTTCATAAAAGTTATTCTCAGAGACATCTAAAGTTATTCTCTAAGACATCAAAGTTATTCTAAGAGCTATCAAAAGTTATTCCCAGTCATCAAAATTATTCTCTAAGTAACTTTTCGTTCATCAGAGAAGCTTTCTAAGACACCTTTGTTCATCAATGTTGTTCTCTAAGACATCAATGTTGTTCTCTAAGACATCAATGTTGTTCTCTAAATCATAAAAGTTAATCTCTAAGGCAGCTTCGTTTACTAGAGGAACTTTCCAATCCATCTTCGTTGATTAAAGTTATTCTCAGAATCATCAAAGAGATCTCTAATTCACCTTCGTTCACCAAAAGTTGTTCTCTAAGACACATTCGTTCATCAAAGAAACTCTCCGTCCATCATGTTATTCTTCAAATCATCTTCAGTCATAAAATTTCTCTCCAAAATGTAACTAGTTCAGCTTTTCATACCAAACCCGCGCTTCTGTTAAAATATATTTTCTTAGTCACTTTACCCTAAAACTGTTCTCAGAACTACACTGTCCAAATCCTACGTAACCAATCCTCTCCACCCAATGTTACTTAGTTAGCGCAACGTTCCTAAACCTGACTTTACCTATCCTAACTTAACTTACCTTACCTTTACCTATTGTACCTAACTTAACCTGCATAACCTAACTTTTCCTATCCTAACAGGACTTACCTTACATTACTTATCTTACTTAACTTAACCTGCACAACCTAACTTACATAACTTATCTTACCTATCCTAAAGTAACCTAACTTGCTTTACCTAACTTAATCTTACATTCCCAAACTGATGTATCCTAACTTATCTAGTCCAACCAGTCATGATCTAACTTACATAATTATTCCTGCTTGTCTTTTGTGTTTCGTCAATCGTTGTCTCATATTCATTTACTCATTTCAAGGGTTAATCTCAAATGGTCATTTTTGCAGATCAAGGGTTATTTGTTAAAGTTCATCAAGTTGCTCATAAGTTGTATTTATTATGTTTGTTATTATTTATTTATTCGTATTCCCCAACCCCTTAACCTAACCTTCCAGATGTAGTTTATTGTGTTTTTGACGGATTTGTTGAATATATTATCCTTTTCCTAACCTTTCAGATGTAGTTTATTGTGTTTTTGATGTTTATCCTTTTCCTAACCTTTCAGATGTAGTTTATTTGTTTTTGATGTATTTATCCTTTTGGAAAAGGATAATATATTCAACAAATACATCAAAAAACACAATAAACTACATCTGAAAGGTTAGGAAAAGGATAATATATTCAACAAATACATCAAAAAACACAATAAACTACATCTAAAAGGTTAGGAAAAGGATAATATATTCAACAAATACATAAAAAACACAATAAACTACATCTGAAAGGTTAGGAAAAGGATAAACATCAAAAACACAATAAACTACATCTGAAAGGTTAGGAAAAGGATAATATATTCAACAAATCCGTCAAAAACACAATAAACTACATCTGAAAGGTTAGGAAAAGGATAATATATTCAACAAATCCGTCAAAAACACAATAAACTACATCTGGAAGGTTAGGTTAAGGGGTTGGGGAATACGAATAAATAAATAATAACAAACATAATAAATACAACTTATGAGCAACTTGATGAACTTTAACAAATAACCCTTGATCTGCAAAAATGACCATTTGAGATTAACCCTTGAAATGAGTAAATGAATATGAGACAATGATTGACGAAACACAAAAGACAAGCAGGAATAATTTTGTAAGTTAGATCATGACTGGTTGGACTAGATAAGTTAGGATACATCAGTTTGGGAATGTAAGATTAAGTTAGGTAAAGTGAGTTAGGTTACTTTAGGATAGGTAAGATAAGTTATGTAAGTTAGGTTGTGCAGGTTAAGTTAAGTAAGATAAGTAATGTAAGTCCTGTTAGGATAGGAAAAGTTAGGTTATGCAGGTTAAGTTAGGTACGATAGGTAAAGGTAAGGTAAGTTAAGTTAGGATAGGTAAAGTCAGGTTTAGGAACGTTGCGCTAACTAAGTAACATTGGGTGGAGAGGATAGGTTACGAAGGATTTGGACAGTGTAGTTCTGAGAACAGTTTTAGGGTAAAGTGACTAAGAAAATATATTTTAACAGAAGCGCGGGTTTGGTATGAAAAGCTGAACTAGTTACATTTTGGAGAGAAATTTTATGACTGAAGATGATTTGAAGAATAACATGATGGACGGAGAGTTTCTTTGATGAACGAATGTGTCTTAGAGAACAACTTTTGGTGAACGAAGGTGAATTAGAGATCTCTTTGATGATTCTGAGAATAACTTTGATCAACGAAGATGGATTGGAAAGTTCCTCTAGTAAACGAAGCTGCCTTAGAGATTAACTTTTATGATTTAGAGAACAACATTGATGTCTTAGAGAACAACATTGATGTCTTAGAGAACAACATTGATGAACAAAGGTGTCTTAGAAAGCTTCTCTGATGAACGAAAAGTTACTTAGAGAATAACTTTGATGACTGGGAATAACTTTTGATAGCTCTTAGAATAACTTTGATGTCTTAGAGAATAACTTTAGATGTCTCTGAGAATAACTTTTATGAACGAAGATGTCTGAGATTAACTTTGACGTCTCTTGGAATAACTTTGTGGACATGAGAATATCTTTGAATAACTCTGAGATTAACTTTGATGTCTTTGAAACAACTTTGATGAACGAGAGTGAGTTAGAGATTACCTTTGTTAACTCTGAGATCAACTTTGATGAACAAAAGTGAGTTAGAGATTACATTTGATGACTCTAAGATTAACTTAGATGTCTCTGAGACAAACTTTTATAACATAGAAATTAACTTTAATGACCAAAAGTGAGTTAGAGAATACCTTTGATGACTCCGAGAATAACTTTGATGAACAAAGATGTTTTGGAAAGTTTCTCTGAAGAACGAAGGTGACTCCGAGAATAACTTTGCTGACTCTGAGAAAATCAGTGAGGACTTTGAGAATGACTTCTGAGAACATGAGTAGTATTTGAATGAGACTTTGATGTAATGAAGAGTAACTTTGATGTCTCGAAGATATCTTGCAGATCAACTTTGATGTCTTTGAGTAAGTCCTTGATGTCTCGAAGAGTGTCTTTGACTATATTTCTTACTTAACGTCATATAATTTTAGTTAGGAACAATGATGAATATGACTATTTTAGCAAAGTGAAGGCTACTTTAGTTAAGAAGTAAGTCCTTGATGTCTCGAAGAGTGTCTTTGACTATATTTCTTACTTAACGACATATAATTTTAGTTAGGAACAATGATGATGAATATGACTTTTTCTGTTGATTGATGGATAATTTTAGTTATGAAATGACAATGAAACATGAGATCTAAGCCTGTGTGCCTGTTCTCCACATTCGTGTACTGTCTCGTTACACTGGTGAACCCACCTCGGAGATTCCGACGAAGTAAATCATATAACAATGGAAAACAGTAAGCAAACTTTATTTGAAAAAGAATAAGAGAAGACTGTAAAGCCGTGGGGCAAGAAAATGATAAAAATAAGAAGAGATGGTCTTCATAAACTTAACATAAGATATCCATGACCGTAATTAATACAGTGTGAACTCTCTTAAACTATGCACACCATGAAATCTCGTCACTATGCATAACTTGTCACTCTGCAAAACAAATTATTGACTATAGTGCGACAGTGAGAATAAAAATGACCACTTATGTTTTGGAGTGCTATTCTAGTCAAGAAATACTGTAAAGGATGATTATTGACTAAAGGGAATTTCGCAGACTGGTGGTGTTTGATGTGTTGAACTGCTTAAAGGAAGCATATTTGCTAGAAAAAATTCCTGTGAAATAACGCTTGTTATATGTTTTGACTACCTAGCTAATAGCATATTGCATTGTTAATAATGAAATGAAATGTCACATTTTTGTCTGACTCACTTAGCACGAGTGAAGAGATAACATTGAAAAAAAAACTGGCAAAGGTTGAAAAACTCTGTGAAATCATATCTGTTATGATAAGTTTTGACTAGCTGCATGCTATGTTTGCCTTCTCTCTCTAATCTACACACGCGATATGAAATGTGAATTTGTTGACTGAAAGGAGTTTGATGATACGAATAGTAATTGCCGACATTGAGCATAATCTCAAAAACATAGTTTCTGCAAAAAAAAATAACATTAAATTAGATGCGAGCTGCGATTTGAAAACAGAAGATGTGTGATGTGTGGCTTATTGTGTGGACTCAGGAGATATGATCTCCACATATAAGTTTCTCAAGAAAAGCGGTAATATTTTTCTTGTGTTTGGATGTAAAGGCTAAACACGGATGTCATTTTCAATAATGTTATTTGCTCATCCGAAAAGTTGATTTTCCCCGTTACGTTACATTGTGTTACAGAGGGCTAAAACTGGTAGACCGTAATATTCTTATGGAAGGAGATGTAATGGAGATGGACTAAGTCCTACTTTTATTTAAAAATGTCAATTCGGACTGCAAAAAGTTGATTTGCGTTACGTTACGTCACGTTACATTGTGTTACAGAGGGCTAAAACTGATAGACATCAATTATTTATATGGTAAGAGATGTAATGGAGATGGGCTAGCCCGCACTTTCCGTTTCAAAATGACATTTTGGACTGCAAAAAGATGATTTGCGTTACGCTACGTTGCGTTACATTGTGTTACAGAGGGCTAAAAGGGGTAGAGGCCAATATTTTATATGGTGAAAGATGTAATGAATAAGGACTAAGTCATACTTTCATTTATATTAACTGTCTGTCCGACAGTTAATATGTTTTTTTTTTTACCAAGATAAATATGTGAGTGTCTACCAGTCATTGAATAAAACGTGATAAGAGAAAGATTAACTTGTTTTCACCTATTATGTTAACACGAGTCTCTGTTTTTTCTGTTGGATCGAACGATCACTAATGGTTGATGTTGCGTGTAAACTCGCGCTATGGATGGTGTTTACTCTGATAAACAGTTAGGCTGGAGAGGGGCTTGAACGGATATAATTATGTTCGATGATCTAAGACTGAGGAAATGGAGCTTAGTTAATGTCCAGATTAATTTTACTATGTTAGAAATAAAGCGATCTTAAATCTCAAGGTGATTTAGTTGGAAAATAAAGAACTTGTACAAAAAAATGAACTAAGCTGAGGGAGGCAAGAGTTGAAACTTGATAACTGAACCGGTTTTTATTTACTATGACTGAAAATGTAGTTGGTGTTCAAATCTCAGGAGAATTGGACTGATAGTAATAAATTTACAGGAGTGGACTTGGACAGAGGACAGGAGCTAGAGTTTTAGAATTGTTTACATCATATTTACTATGAAATACAGAGGGTAGAAATTACAGTGAAATTGCTGGGTTATTTACAAATATACGAGAGAGAACTAAGTTGGGGGACGAGAGCTAGAGCTCAGTAACTGACTTGATATTATTTACTAACTTTGAAGTATGTCTGCTTTAATTTTCAGGGAAAATTGATCTGTTACTAACGATCTTGTACAAATGAGCTAAGCCAGGGACAAGAGCTAGAGTTTGATAATTGTTTACATCATATTTACTATGAAATACAGAGGGTAAAAAAATTTCAGGGGAATTGATAGGATATTTACAATTATACGAGAGAGAACTAAGTTGGGGGACGAGAGCTAGAGCTCAGTAACTGACTTGATATTATTTACTAACTTTGAAGTATGTCTGCTTTAAATTTCGGGAAAATTGATCTGTTACTAACGATCTTGTACAAATGAACTAAGCCGGGGACAAGAGCTAGAGTTTGATAATTGTTTGGATTTACTAAACTAAGTCTGAAATACAGAGGGTAGAAATTTCAGGGAAATTGAATAGGTATTAACGAAGATGTGTGAGGGAAGTAAGGTGGAGGACAAGAGCTGGAGCTCGGTAACTAAATTACTGCATTGATCTACGTTTGAAATATGGTTATTTTTTAATTTTAGAGGGATAGGACTGTTAGTATTCATTATAGGGCAGGGAACTAAGGCAGGATAGGAGCTGAAGCTCGATACCAAATTATTGTATTTTAATATGTTTGAAATAGCTGTGTTTTAAATCTCGAAGAAAATCATTGGATACTAGAGAAGATGTATTAGTAAAAACTACTCCCTGGCTTTGTTTATATATGTAAAACTGAAATAGTTTTAATGAAAAGGAACTATGAATGAATGAACAATATGAAGGAGAGAGAGATAGAGAGAGAGAGAGAGAGAGAGAGAGAGAGAGAGAGAGAGAGAGAGAGAGAGAGAGAGAGAGAGAGAGAGAGAGAGAGAGAGAGAGAGAGAGAGAGAGAGAGAGACAGGGAGACAGAGAGAGAGAGACAGAGAGACAGAGAGACAGAGAGACAGAGAGACAGAGACAGAGACAGATAGAGAGAGAGAGACAGGGAGACAGAGAGAGAGAGAGACAGAGAGAGAGAGAGATAGAGAGACAGAGAGAGACAGAGAGACAGAGACAGAGACAGATAGAGAGAGTCGCGGACCCTGGCGAAACGCATTGGTAATGGGTGCCCCACCACTTCCGGGTGTTGGAGGAGAAATACCCGAGCTAGTTGGAAAGTCGTTCACTCGAGCTCCAACCTGCGACCCGTACGCTTACCCCTCCGCGGACATTGAAAAACGCTTAAAGTAATGGTACACACCCCTCCTGCAGGAAACTTCGCCCCCATCCTCGCACACTTAGCACTTCCTGTAGGGAGAGATAAATGGTTTGTCTAACCGCATAATGGCCTACTGCAGTCTCACAACGAGAGTTGCTTCACTCTTTCATGACCCGAACACACAGAAAAAAGCCAGGTGCACTCCCGTGTCTTTTCCATGCATTTCTTACAACACCACTTAAGGGCTTCCTGTAGGGTAGTTAATGGGTTTGTCTAACCACATAATGGCCCAGAGCACTCTCTCCCCGATGAGGGGGAGCTCCACTCACCATTCCCTCCATCCATCCATCCCATACCCCTCCCTTACCTCAAACAACATAACAGACTGTGTTTTGCATCTACACTCTATCTCTACTTACTCACGATCATCAAAAATTATTATTGCACACTGGATTAAGTCTACGCTAAACACACATACATATTCATTTACTCCTTCCTCATATTCCACTCTTATCCTTGTATTTTTCCTACTCTACCACATAGCACACATACTCTCCTACAACATGAACTCCCATCTTTCCTGACCACATACCCTATCCCCCGAGGACTAGACCCGCGCGCTCCAATTACCTCCGACACGCGCCAAAACTTCCGGGAAATTCCCCAAAACCCTTGAGGACGGAACCCCTGCGCACCACCTGTCGGGTGGCACTCACCTGAGTGCCACCCGACAGGTGGCAGCGCGCGGTTCTAGTCCTCAACCACACTACTACAGTGTTCCCCAAATCCTGAAAAACAAATGTTAGAGAGTTCATAAGTAACAGTGTCATTGAAAAAGAAACGAGAGACAGTTTATTGCAGCTGTATTGTCTTGCAGTCAGCTGCATCACAGAACTTAGAGGAATACCAGGAGTGATACAAAGCAGAGCAAAAGAACAGTAAATTGCACAAACACACATAAAAGCTTTTGGGGACTAATACTTAAGTATAAACTATGGATCCCTCCACAAACTCCCCCAATACAACGGTGCTTCGTATCCTCAGTTGGAACATAGCATCACTCAGGAAAAGACTTCCTGATCTCCACCACAAAGTGACGACCGAGCCCATTGATGTCGTCTGCCTTCAGGAGTGCAGAGTTCCCAACCAGGTCTCCACCCCGTAAATTACCCTCCTTTGTTGTCTATAACCTTAAATCCAGTCACTCTTGTATTTTGTATGTTAAGAAGTCCCTTCCTCACCAGCTACTCCCAGCCAAGTCAACCGAAGGGCTTCAGTATCATGGTGTGAGGATCTACGTGGGGAACTCTGCCCTCAATATCTTTAACCTGTATGCTCCTAGTGATAAGTTTAATTATACTGACCTTCCTATCTGTATTCAGACTGAGCCTAGTATCATTATAGGTGATTTTAACCCTAGGCATAGAAATATTGGTAATTCGCAGTTCAGTAATCGTAACGGCAACCAACTGGTGTCACTATATTAGGTAGCCACGATGATGCACAGATTGTAGGTGACCTTGAACCGACGCATATCTTGGGAGGTATTCTTGATCTATGTCTCGGTTTCAACGTCTCCCACACCGTCTGTGCCTCGTCAATAGTGCCAGATATGGCGTCTGATCATCTGCCCATATTGGCCGCTGTAAACATTGGCAGCTCTATCCTCCCCGGCGGAGTGTTCAAACGGAAGAGGCTGGCTGTGCCCGTAACCCAAATTACACTGGTCATAGCACCTATGCATATTATAATGATTCTAATTGCATGCACTAAAACGCACTGCCAGAAGAATTGGACTAGCTTATAGAAGGACCCGCACTGCTGAAATGCTTTAGCTCTTTCAAACGGCTCTGGCTGAGGCCAGGGAACGTATGGTAGAGCTGAGGCAGACAGACTGGGAAACTTTTGTCAGTGGTCTCAATTCTCACACGCCACTAAGTCGAGCATGGAAGGATATGAACAAGATCAAAGGGAAAAATGCTGCAGAGATTGCGCACCCTAATTGCTGCGCAATCTTCAATGCCAAAGTCCTCGTCCTTCCCAAAGGTGGGAAGGATGAGGAGAGGCGGTGATTAGCAGGAGGAGAAGGAACGAAAGAATCAGAGATAGGGAGTTGAGAAGAAAGCGAAGCCTTCTTACCTACCGGGAAGGAGGAAGGAGAGGAGCCAGGTTTCCGCTTCTGACTCAAAGAGACAGGTTTCCCAGCAGCATTGTACTGGGCAACAGACTCCAGCACCTCGAAAGGAGAAGAAGAGCGCGAGCGAACAACATGACCACAAGGAGAGCAATGGACATCGGCCCGCACTGTCAGGTGGCGTGGTGAGCCAAGAGACGGAGGAGAATGACGGGAAGGAAGACCAGAAGGAGAGGAGAAAGAAGACACAGGAGACATGACAGACTGGGTAGAAAGAAGGGATACCCTAGACAGAGAACCAAAAGGCGGGACCCTCTGGGACAGAACGGAGGGAAACAGGGGAGGTGGTGGTGGGTGTGTCCGGGTCTAAGGCTTGGAAAAGGTTGTGAGACTGAGTAAGGTGGGAAGGACGAGGAGAGGAAGAGCACACCACGCAAGCATAGGATACGCCAGCGAAAGAGAGGAGACAATGAACTTAGCGCCGAACCTCAGGAAAAGACAAGTGGTCCCGGTGCTTCAAGTTGAGGACAGCCGCCTCAAGTTTGTAACGTATACACGTGCGGGAGAAGGTAGGGTTGGCCTCATCGCAATTGAGGCAGCGGACCTAAGGAGAAGTGTATTCCAGCTTAGAGTGACCCTCGCCTCCACACATGAGACAGAGACAGGACTAGAGCATTTGAGGGCACCATGCCCAAACCTCCAGCACTTTTTGCAGAGCCGAGGAGATGGAATATACGCCTGAATGGAGCATCTGGCACCAGCAAGAATGACAGAGGGCGGAAGGGTCCTACCATCAAAGTTATTCTTCACAACCCGAAGGGGCAGACGGCGATAACCATGAGGGGGATGAGTAAACATATCCACCTAGAGGACAGAATGACCCTGGGCCTTGAGGATATGCTTGATATCCTCGAGGTCTTTTCAGTCTTTTAGATTCCTAACACCAGTCGCAACATGGTGTGGGAGGAGAACAGTGCCAACACTGGCATTTACCCGAGCGCTCTTTGTGACCCGAATAGGGGTCTCGCCAAGGCAGGATAAGGCGACCAAGCAGGTGGCTGCATCCTGAGGAGCAGCAACGACACGGGTACCAAGACGGGTGGGGTTGAAGGTAACTGAGGCATCTACGGAATCTACAAGATGCCTATGAAGGGAAAAATTGTCAGGAGTTGAATGTAAAGGATGGAGGTCAAAGTACTTAGTTCATGAAGCAGGACCAAACAAAGCATGGTACAAATTAGTATGGGAAGGGAGCATACAAGAGTAGCCGTGGCGGGGACGGCGATGAGAACCTTTAGAGAGAGATGGGTCAAAAGGCGCAGTAGTCACAATAAGATGGAGCCTTGCAAGGGGTCGAGGCGGTTACCACAGCAGGCTTGGGGCTCGACCCAACCACAGAGGAGGGAGGGGAGCAGGAAGGAAGAGTCTGGTCTGGGCCTAAACCGGGCCCTGTAGCGGGGGCTACAGATCCTGGTCTTCCAGGACGGTCCGACTCAGGGGCCTGGTCACCCACCCCATGAGCCTGGGTAAGAGAAGTCGCGTCGTCATCCATGCAGCAAACAATATCAAAAGTTTGGGACCTGGAACCAAGAGATACCACCTACCAGGGCAGCCAGGGAGACTGAGCGCGGGCCAGTGCAGGAAGTGTGCGTTGTCCCCAGCGGTGCTCCCCCTTTTCAACAGGGGAGTCCTACTACATCGTTCATTCTCCCACACTGGTGCTAAGACCCCATTCCTCCTATCGCCCCAGCATGGACACCCAACCATCCACTCAGGGCGGCCCCTCACAGGCAACCCCTCTAGCAGGTGGTCCGATGGCTCATAAGGCCCCTACGTGGTGCCCTTCAGCACTTCCACCACATAAAAAGGGGCAGGAGAGGGGGCAAAGGCAACATACACCGGTCACAGGGGGGTGTACGTGAGCCCCCTCACCACGGCAAGGAGGCACCACGGAAGGGTTAAAAGGGGCAATACCAGTCGTCTTGCACTCCAGAAATTATGAAACTTGACAGCAATAATAAGTTTTTAAACTAAAATATACTTTTATTGTTTATTATCAAGACAAGTTGAGGTACACAACTGTTATCAATCAAACCTTTATCTGTATACAAATCATGGAATACATTCTTAAGGAAAAGAACATCACTTGTGATACAGAAATCACAATATCATGATACATTTAATGAACAAATCCACAAAGGCCGTAATGAGGGTTCGAACTTGTGTCTGGGCTAAGATGCACGCTATGGTCCGACTAAGGCGCTTCCGGGATCATCCAGCACGTAAATCAGTACAGCCACGATGGGTCGCACCGCTGCGTCCAGATCACTTCACAGCCACTCCCACACAAGCAACGCCATATTCAAGTGGTGTTCCTGCCAAAGAGAAAAAAAAAGATTCTCTATAATATTCTCTCTACTCCGAGTAAATACTTAACCTGTCCTATGATAAAGAGCATCAGTTTTTGCTCATATGCATCACACAAGGCCAAAAAATGTACGAGAAAATGAAAGCAACTCAAAAAATTGATGTACTGTCCCATTTTCTGTTTTGGAGCCTCTGGTAGGGTAGGGGAAACTACTTTAAATTGACCGTTTGCTTGACATTGTGAAATCTTTGGAGGATGGCCTGAAACACCGTCCATCCCCTGATACCGGGTATTGATGATCACTGTTATTTATTACCCGAGGCAAACTTACACTACTGTATAGTGTGCCCAAAGCATGGGCTTTGGGCACGTGTGTTACGAACCAAAATTCCTCGCCCGAGCACGAAGCCGTGAAGTCCACGCCATCTGTGAGTCCGCTCCCGAAAATCCCACAACATGGACAATGCCATCTAGTGATGACGAGAGATGCTGGCAATAAGTGCTGGATGCCTGTCCTAGTCGGCTCGTGATGTAGCCGCTGCTGACCTCTGGTGAGGTGGCGCTTAGACAGTGAGCTTAGACAGTGAACGCCATCTATGGAGTGAATAGGTGGACGTTTGTGTCTAAGCTAGTAAGTGATGTTTCCTAGTGATCCCATGTAGTGTCCCCAGTACTGATGACGTGTCTGCTTTCAGAGTCAACCAAGGACGGCTGTGAGGTACGTTGAATCAGTCTACCCAAGGCAGCCAAGGTCTCTTCACCAGTCTGCTTTGTAGAAGTTGTGAGCCACCCCCGGACGAACTCTGCTGAGTGTGTGATAGACTGCCTAAGGAGTGGCAGTGACAGGATTCGCCGTCTCTGGGGCTCGCTGGTGGAAGAGACCACCCACTGCGGTGCCGACCGAGGAGAGTGAACAGCGAGTCACACGAGGCTCCTGCCTAGGGCTCGCAACCCTAGTATTAGTTGTGGAGTGGTTTAACAGCGTGGCTGACTAGTACCTGCCAGCTACAGGCTGGACTGTGGTTGTAGGCCATCACGACAAGGCACCCAGTGGGATTGTAATTTGGCTGGCCTGTGGCTAGGGTAGATTCATCGTGGGTTCTGGGCGACGGAAGAGAAAACCAGGAAACGCTACCCAGAGTGAGCATCACCAAGTATCCAGTGTCTTCAGAGGAAGACGAAGATGTAAATACTGTGTAGTAATAATTCCCTTTTGTGACTTTAATTTACATATGGTGGTGGGAAAGGAATATATATAATTAAGCATACATGTGTATTTAATGTACCTCCATCGTTGATTTTACTTGCGTTACGGAGCTCACCCCTTGAAAGCCTCTACTAACTTAGGGCCGGATACCCAAAAAACTAATACCATCAGAAAAGAACCCGGTTGCGTCCCAGTAGGGCCGTAACAACGTGCTCTTAACAAATGAATCAAATTACACCCAAAAGATCTATTTGGTCTCAAGTCTAACACACAATTATGTAAATGAACGCCACAACTCACCTGCTTGTACCATGTAAGGTAGACAACAACAACAGTTATGGTAAATAAACACTCATCTTGACAATGTCCAAAATGAGCTCATATTCTAGTGTAAAAGTCAAATGAGAAGTAAAGTGTACTTCTAGCACACCCTAACAAACTGTTTTTAATTAAAAATAATTTAACACACAACAAAACTTTTGGCTACACTGACACCACAACCGTTACTCACCAGACTAATCAGACACATTACAATCTCAGATTCTACACACTCACACTGTATGCTCATTGAAGTGCAAACTAACATTAATAACAGTAGTAAGTTCAACAGAACCAACAAGCTAGAAGGCTTATTCAATCAATTCAATTTCAACAATAAGAGGATCGACTGGGAAGAAATAAATATAGACCTTGGAAACATTCATTGGGAAACCATCTTAAGCGACAAAACTCTCACAGAGGGAATAGCTCCACTGACAGCTGAAACCAACTAGATCTGCTTAGAGCACATGCCTGTGAGGAGGGTCAGAAAGAGGACAACTCTAGAAAGAGAACACGCAGACGACTATACAGAAGGAAAAAATAATGTAAATTGCTTAAACAGACACAACTGTCTTTAGAAAGGAAAATAAATCTAAACAGAGAGATAGAAGAAATAATTCTATGAATAGAGCAGACGTTGAAGTGATCATATTAGTGAGGGAAACAGATAACAGACTGAACAAAAACCATCTAATTATCGCAGGGGCCTTTAATATTGATCTCTGCGAGCCTGAGGACCCTCCTGCTACTAGCTTCCTCAACTGTATGAATTCCTGCTTCCTCATACCCTTAATCACTAGACCTACTAGAATCACTGATAGTACTGCCACGGCTCTTGATCACATCTGGACCTAAGATAACCTTTCCGCTTACTTCAGGGATAATCATCGATAGCACTACAGACCATTACCCCACATTTCTCCTAACATTAACAAACCACCTCTAGAGACAAGGGAGATAAGCTTTAGGCTGCACAATGAAACTGCCATGGGCAATTTTATTAGCTGCTGCTGCTAATGTCAACTGGGAGACCTAATTAGGTAACACAGGGGACATCAACCTAGCAGTGCAATCTTTTCTTCAAAAAACTCTCAGCCTTTATAACATCCACTGTCCTATGCTTACGAAACAAGTCACAACTAAAGGACTAAACAATCCTTGGCTTACAAAGAGAACACTTAAGTCCATTAATAAAAACATGACCTTGAGAAGAAGCATAGGTTAGGAAATCATCTCCAAAAAATTTTCAAAGAATTGCTCATCATTGCTATCTAAAATAATTAGAAGAGCCAAAATTAAATACTACGAAGATAAATTTACCCAAATAAAGGGCAACATTAAGAAAACATGGAGCACAATTTCACAAATATTGGGATCAAAGAAGACTTTAAATAACAAACCAATACTCCTGTCCAATAACGATGGTCAGCTTACAGCCTCTGATACTGCTATTGAGTTCAATAGGTTCTTCTCTTCCACTGGGTCATCCCTTGCAAATGATATTCCATCTTCCAGTACTGATGTTCAGGACTATCTTACAGGTAAGTATCCACAGTCTCTGTACCTAACGCCTGCAAATTCCACTGATGTTAATGAGATAATCCTTTCGCTTAAAACCAAATCAAATCTTGAGGAGATACAAACATTAATTTACAAAAAAGCCTTCCAGATCTTTAGCTCCTGCTATTGCATTGCTCTTCAACAAGTCACTTGAACTCCAAACCTTTCCAGATATTCTAAAAAAAGCGAGAGTAACCCCTGTCCACAAATGTGATGATCTCACTTGATGTTAACAACTACAGACCTATATCAATCCTGCCAAACTTTTCGAAAATATTTGAAAAACTGATCTACAAGCAGCTTTACTCTTATCTAGCCAAACACAATATACTTAGCTCTTGTCAATAAGGCTTTCAAGTCCCAAAGAAAGTACTAACGATGCAATTAGTATTAGTATGATTAACTTGATACATGCAGCTCTTGATAAAAATGAGTTCTCTGTTGGGTTATTTGTGAACCTGTGTGAGGCTTTGGACACTGTCAACCACCAAAACCTTCTTCGTAAAACACATCATTATGGAGTCAGAGGTCACTCCCTGCAATACCTCAAATCTTACCTTACTGACAGTCTCCAAGTATGTTTCTGTGAATAATTCAATTTCTCCCACCCTACCCATCAACATTGGTGTTCCTCAGGGCAGCATACTTAGCCCTCTCCTCTTTCTCATCTACATTAATGACCTTCCAAATGCCTCCCAACACCTCAAACCAATTCTATTTACTGACGACACAACTTTCATTTACTCCAGTCCTGACCCCATTGCTCTAAATGTCACAGTGAATACTGAAGCTAAATAAAGTCCATCTTTGGCTAACTGCCGACAAACTCACCCTTAACTTTGACAAAACTTTCTATATTTTGTTTGGCAATAAATCCTCAAATCAAATAAATCTCAGGATAAATAATACCAAAATTTGTAACAAAATAGATGGCAAATTCCTTGGCGTTCTCATTGACCCCGAGCTGAATTTCCAGGGAAACAATTCTAAATATATAAAAAAAAAGTTTCAAAAACTGTTGGCATTCTTTCTAAGATCAGATATTATGTACCTCGTCCTGCCCTGGTGACGCTCTATTACTCCCTCATCTATCCTTATCTCAACTATGGTATTTGTGCTTGGGGTTCTACTACCAAAATCCTTTACATCCTCTAATTACTCAACACAAAGCTGCTATTAGGACAATATCCAACTCTGGTCCCAGACATCACTCGGTACCTCTACTCAAATCTCTGAATATGTTAGATATTAAGTCACTGCACATCCTCTCATGTGTATTATATATAAATAAAATGTTGAACTGTAATGCCAATCCTGACCTTAAAAGCTTCATTGAAGGTTGTAACAGAACCCATGAGCTTCACACTAGAAACAAATACCTTTTTGATATTCCAAGAGTACAACTTAATCAAACTAGAAATGCTCTACAAATCAAGGGACCCAGAATGTGGAATGACCTTTCCAATCATGTTAAATACTGTACCTCTCTCAACCAGTTTATGATAAAAACTAAGCACTACCTAACTAACTCCCTGTAACCTACCTTACCCCTATAATGTCAACCCATGTCTGTTATTTTTAAACATTGCTGTTTGTCGCCCAAATTGTATTTTAGCTATTTTTCTGCCTTGTTCCCCTCTTTTTTTATTTTTATATTTCCTCAACACATTTTATACTTTAATCTCAATTAGTATTAAGTTTTAGTCTTTAGTGTTTTTCCTGCCCGAAACGCTTTGCGTAATAGTGGCTTTAGGCATTGTATGTACTAGCGGTATCTATAAATTCAACAATATTCGTATCACCCCTTGTATGTATGCACTTTACCTGAATAAACATTTGATTTTTTTATTTATGTACATAATATCTGATTTAGAAAAGAATGCCAAGTGATTTTAAAATATTTTTTAGCTATATTTTGTATGTGGCACTGGAAATTCAGCTTTTTATCAATGAGAACTTCATGGAATTTGCCATCTACTTTATTACCAATCTGGATATTGCCAATTCTTGATTTAAGAAAATGAGGGTTGTGTAAACAGCAAATAAAACTGGCTTGAGGAATTGAGACACATTTGGAATTTCATTTATGTAGATAAGAAAGAGTACGTAAGTAATTATCTAAAGAGGGCACCAAGCCGGGAAGGCTATGAAGCACCATTAACTATGTGGAATATAAAAAAATGGTAAATATCACTAAGAATGCCAATTCAAGAACAAAAGCACATAAGGCAAATGATATCCCCCAGCCAAAATCTGCTATCAGAATAATAACAAATTCTGCTCTCAGACAACACTAAGCCCCCGTGTTTAACTCCCTTAACATGCTAAACATAATCTCCACAAATTTTCTTGTGTCAATTACATTTACAAAACCCTATTCTTAAACGCAAATCCTGCTCTGAAACTCTCCCTGGACAGATGTAATAGGACCCATTATCACCACACCAGAAATAAATATCTCTTTGATATCCCCAGAGTCAAACTTAATCTGTGTAAACACTCTATGCAAATAAAGGGACCCAGTCTATGGAACTCACTCCCTAATGAATTGAAAAGCTGTCCAAGTTTTGCGTCATTCAAAAAACAAAACTAAAAAGTACCTAATCTCATCTGCATAGTTTTTTTACCTTGTTGCTTTAAAATTGCACTGTATATATTGCTACTCAATCTCCCTATCTTTATGTACCCAATCAGAACATCTTTACCAATGTGATCATTACTGTCTTCTTATATGCTATCAATCTGCTGTATGGTGTCTGTTAATCTTGTTAAATTACCAATCAAGTTGTCAATGTAATCAACCAGAGCTTTAATATACCAATGTGCTTTAATATACTTACTATTCTCTCTCATCTCATTTTTTTTCTTGCAATGTATCTGTTACCACTTTATTAATTCTTCTAGAATTTACGTACTTAAAATTATCTGTTAGATTAAGGACCTGCCCGAAATGCTGCGAGTACTAGTGGCTTTACAAGATTGTAAATACTGTGCTATGTATTCTCTCTAACCCAATGTACCTTCTTGTATATAAATAAATAAAATAAATTACAATATCAAAGGTATTTGATTCATCAAGGATTCTATCGAGGGACAAGTGAGGGACAGTCGGGAAGCAAGACATACGCACCTCCTGTTAGTCAGGTTATTCGACAAGGATTTGTACGACCGTAAGAGGGACAATGCAATATGAACAATAAAGAGCAGGGAGGTGCTCCATTAAGTGCCTATGAATTAAACATGTATGGCTAATACGTAATCTCGTCAGAGCCAATTCTCACCGCCGGTTACGGTAGTAGGAAGAAGGCCAAGGGGACATGCTACCTTTAGGAGTACGCAGAGTGTCATGAGTAACAGAAGACCAACAACCCTGCTAATGGGCAAGGATTGAAGCATGAATAACTGGATAGAAGACAGAATAAGGAACACCTTTACTGGAGATGGGGCAAGTGCAGAGAGCCTCCGAAGTGACAAAGTCTGCACACTCATTAAAGGACACCAATATGGCTTGGGACCCAGCAAAACTCCACTGTCTTAAATCTGTTGGAGATAAGAAACAGAAAATGTTGAATTTTGACAACCACAGGATGAACTGGATTAAATGACTACAGAGCCATGAAAAGGCACTGTGAGAGTTAACTACAACAACAAAGGAAAAGTGACAGCAAGAAAGCAGTTGACGAAGAGCATACAAAATAACATGAAGTTCTTCTGAGAAGATGCTAGTCTCTGGAGGCAGGCAACACATAGGTGTGGTCAGGAAAAACAACAGAGTAGTCTACACCATCTGCAGACTTTGACCCCATCTGTGAAGTCGGAAATGGAGCGCGAGTGTGATGAAATGTGTGCAAGGAAAAGTACGACATAAGTGAAAGTGAGGAGGGTGTTGTAGGGACTGCACAATGTAGCGAAGACAGTAGCGATCACAGCGATCCTGTAGAGACAGGATGCCTGTTTCGACATACCGGCTTAGGGTAGGAGTCGAACGCAAGGCACCAGGGCTGAAGAATAACCCAGTATGATGCAGAGCATCAAGACAGCAAAGAGTAAAATGAGAGGCAGATGAGTAAGCACGACAACCATAATTGAGTTTAGACAGTACGAGAGAGGAGCGTGCTCGCATCAGCTCCCCAGGAAGTATAACTTACCTTAAGTAAGTTAGGGACCTTAAAACATTCAACTCAGAGGTAAGAGATATGGGGGACCAAGACAAATGAGTGCTAAAGAATAACCCCATAAGTTTAGCAGAATCGATGCACAAAAGGGGATTACCATAAAGCGACAAAGGGGGACGAAGAATGACCTACTTCCGAGTAAAAGTCAGAGCACAAGTTTTAGTTGTGGAGAACTTGATGCCATGATTGATTGTCCAGGACGACACGGCATCAATCGCAAGTTGAAGATGCAGTTGGAGGAAAGGCAATTCATCACCTCGACATCGAAGGGTAAGATCGCTGACAGAGAGCTGAGAAGATGCCAGAGGAAAGGGAGTAAAGATGATTGAGGGCAACCAGGAAAATGAGCAAGTGCTCAGAACACTACCGTGGAGTACACCTTCGTATTGCCGAAAAGACGCAGAATGGTACAAACCCTCACTCTAAAGGAACGATTAGAGAGGAAGCTTTGTAGGAAGAGAAGGAGATTACCACGAAGGCCAAAGTAACAGAGTTGGGACAGAATACAGTATGCCATCTCCAGGTGGTGTCGTATGCCTTTTCCAGGTCAAAAAAGGACTACAGCAACAACAGAGATCTTTGCAGCAAAAGCAGTATGAATATAGACATCAGGTTCATCAAGACATCAGTCATGTTTTGACACTTGCGAAAGTCAAATTGAGAACGGGAGAGGTGGCGATAGTGTTCCAAAAACCACATCATACCGACATTGAACATACATTCAAAGAGTATGGAGATGCAACTCGTGAGGGCAATGGGGCAGATGTCCTTAGGAGCTGTCCCTAGAGACCCTGGTTTCTGAATAAGAAAAACAACCTCCTCAAGCCAGTCCTTAGGGACAGATGACGACTCGCAGATACGGTTAAACAGATTCAGTATATACTGAAATGTGCATTGAGGGAGATGACATTCATTATGAGATGTTTTGCCATCTGAGCCTGCTGCCATAGAACCGCAATGAGTCAGGGCAGACTGGAGTTTGGAAAGAAAGAAAGGATCATTATAGAGAAGCTGGAGATGTATGTGAAAATCTATGGAACAAAATTCATGAAGGTGTTTACGAATAAGGAAAGATGGAGGAAGACTAGAGCTGCAGCCAAGAGTCAAAAAACGGGGAACCCAGTTCAGTGGCAACCGACACTGGATCCGCCACAATAGAACCACGGAAGTGAAGGACTGGCGAGACATCTGGAACAAACTTACCCGATATCTTACAGATTTTCTTCCTGATCTGGGGCAGAGGAGTATCAGTCGTAATGGTGGAGACAAAACAATTCAAACTCACACGTTTAGCCGTACGGACCGCACTTGCCTTGTGAAACGAAAGAAAACAAACAACCATCAATCTGCATCTGTCTTTCTTCTATGCTGCGCTCTTACAGCAGACAGCCGAAACACAGCCTGCAGTCCACCAGGGAACGCACTTCCACATGCCTCGCGAGGTAGAGCGAGGAATAGAGCGAAGGGCAGCGTCTAATATGGTGTGATGAAAAAGGAGTAGGGCTTGAGGGAGAGGCAGATCGGAGTGGTCGAAAAGAGTAGCATGTAGGGTGAATAGATTCCAGTTAGCCTTGGCAAACTGGCACCTAGGGACGGAGACGGATGGGTGAAAAGAGAAAAAGGTGACAAGGATGGGGAAATGGTCACTGTTATGGAGGTCACGAAGAACCCGCCATGTGAAATCTAAATAAAGAGAACAGGGGCAGGAGAGAAAGATCAAGACAGGAGACGGTGCAAGAGCAGGTGTCAACATAAGTGGGTTCACCAGAATTCAGAAGAGACAGAGAAGAACAGAGGACGAACCCTTCGGGAAGGCAGCCCCGTGTGCAGAACATCGCCCCAGAGAGTATGCCGACAAGTAAAATCCCCCAACAGGAGCATAGGCTCTGGTAAAGAGTCCAATAGGTGTTTAAGACCAGGAAGAGAAAGTGGGAAATTTGGGGGGAGATAAATGGAACAGACTGTATACCAATTACCCAAAAGATATGGGCCACAGAACACTCGATGTGCAACTGGAAAAGTATGGGGACGAAGGTAATATCAGTACGAATCAAAAGAGCAGTAGTGTTATGGGCTCTAGCAAAAAATGGAGGGGGGAAGAGAATGGCGTAACCACGGAAGTGACCAGGACAAGTGCCAAGCATCGGCTCCTGGAGACAGACACAAAGCAGTGAAAACTGTGATATCCGAAGCTGGAATTCATATAAGTTGGCATAAAATACACGAATATTCAAATGAAGAATAAACATTGTCAAAAATAGAGAGAATAGAAATAAAGAACACGGGTCAAACACAGGCAAATTAAAACAATATATTAAGCAAGATCAGGATCAGTGAAATTGGGGTTATGGGGCATAGATAAATCTAGCAAGAATAGGTAAATCTAGCAAGAACAGGTAAATCTAGCAAGAACAATGGAGTCAAGGTAGTGGTAGGATGAACCAGAGATGGACTGACCGGGTCTAGAGCAGCATTAGAGAGGTGCGGTCAAGGCAATCAGGGAGAGGAGGGGCAGAAACAGGGGAGCGCACCTCATCAAGGGCAGCATCCAAGAGAGAATTCAGGGCCAAGGGAATTTCCATATTTGGGACAGAGGACTTAACCACCGAAATGGGAGGGGGATTCAGGGATAGAGTCGGAGTCGGAAGGTGAGGAAGAGATTGATGCCTTCTTACCTGCTGGGGAGGAAGAAGAGGAGCAAGGCTTATGTTTCTGATATAGACAGGTGTGCCAGCAGCATCGTACTGGGCGACAGCCGTTGCAGTCTCAACAGGAGAAGAAGAACAGGAGCAGTCAATATGAAGATTGCTGGGAGGAGGGACAACGACCTGGATGGACAGGCGGTGTGGAGGGCCAAAATACAAGAGGGGAGGACCGAGAAGGAAAAGAGGACACAGGAGACAGGGAAGACTGGGAAGGAAGGAAGGAAGGAAGGAAGGAAGGAAGGAAGGAAGGAAGGAAGGAAGGAAGGAAGGAAGGAAGGAAGGAAGGAAGGAAGGAAGGAAGGAAGGAAGGAAGGAAGGGAGGAAGGGAAGGGAGGCACCAGACAGAGAACCAGGAGGAAGACCCTCTGGCCCAGAATTCAATAGAGCAGGTGAGGTGGTGGTGGTGGTGGTGTCCAAGTCCAAGGCCCGGAAACGGTTGCAAAACTGAGAAAGTGGGAGAGGGCGACAAGTGAAACGCAATATACGAGTATAAAACATGCCAGAGGAAGATAAAAGATGGCGTACTTGGCGTCTCACCTCAAGAAAAGATAAATGATTCTGATGTTTCAAATTGAGGATGGCTTCCTCAAATTTGTATTACACACATGTGCGAGAGAAGGTATGGTGGGCATCACTGCAATTGATGCAGTGAGCTTGGGAAGAAAAGCACTGTCTTATAATGATCTGAGTATCCACACAAGGGGCATAGAGACACTGCACTTGTGCATTTGAAGGGACCATGCACAAATTTCCAGCACCTATTGCAGAGGGGAGGAGAACAGATGCTCCTTCAGGAGCATCTGGCACCAGCAAGAATTACGGAAGACGGAAGGGACCTACTATCAGAAGTGATCTTCATTACGCAAAGAGACTGGCCAGGATGACCACGAGGGAGGTCGAGTAACATATCAATCTGGAGCATTGAATGGCCTTGGGTTTCAAGGATATGTTTACTATCCTTCTGGCAATCTATTGGGGCAATCCCTATATATCTACATTATATATATATTTAAATATATATATATATATATATATATATATATATATATATATATATATATATATATATATATATATATATATATATATATATATATATATATATATATATATATATATATATATATATATATGCGAACAAGCCTGAATGGTCTTGTTCGCAACTGAAAACTCACTTCTGGGGTGTGAGTTTTCAGTTTTTATATATATATATATATATATATATATATATATATATATATATATATATATATATATATATATATATATATATATTATTAAATATGACCGAAAAAGTAGGATTAATAATTCTAACACGAATTTTCTCAATCTTTCGTACATTTCTTTTCACTGTTGGAGGTAAATCAAAAATCAATTCTCCAAAATTCATTTTTATTTCTAGTCTGATGCGACACTTGAACGCGTTTCGTAATAACTTATTACACTTTCAAAGACTTTTAGTTTACATACACACAACTATAACCTGCAAACACTAAACAGAGTTCTTACTACGCTATGATTTAAGCATCTTTCATTTCATACTGGTATTTTGGGTGAGGTGATATGTTACAATCAGTTTTGGATGAGGTGAACAAAACTTTCAACACAGGACAGAACACGAAACGATGGGTATTAATTGGGTAAATTGAAGGTAAGGATGGAAGTAAGTGCAAAGGGCCTATTGGCCCATATTTCCTGATGCTTCTATATTGGAGTGGAGTCTTGAAGTGGGTAAAATATAGTTGTGTATTAATTGGCTGTTGATTGCTGGTGTTGACTTCTTGATGTGTAGTGCCTTGCAGATGTCAAGCTGCCTGCTATCGCTGAATCTATCGATGATTTCTGTGTTGTTTGCTAAGATTTCTCTGGTGATGGTTTGGTTGTGGATAGAGATTATATGTTCCTTAATGGAGCCCAGTTGCTTATGCATCGTTAATTGCCTGGAAAGAGATGCTGTTGTCTTGCCTATATACTGAGTTCTTTGAGGCTTACAGTCCCCAAGTGGGCATTTGAAGGCATAGACGACATTGGTCTCTTTTAAAGCATTCTGCTTTGTGTCAGGAGAGTTTCTCATGAGTAGGCTGTCCGTTTTTCTGGTTTTATAGTAAATCGTCAGTTGTATCCTCTGATTTTTGTCTGTAGGGATAACGTTTCTATTAACAATATCTTTCAGGACCCTTTCCTCCGTTTTATGAGCTGTGGAAAAGAAGTTCCTGTAAAATAGTCTAATAGGGGGGTATAGGTGTTGTGTTGGTTGTCTCTTCAGAGGTTGCATGGCGTTTCACTTTCCTTCTTATGATGTCTTCGACGAAACCATTGGAGAATATATATATATATATATATATATATATATATATATATATATATATATATATATATATATATATATATATATATATATATATATATATATATATATATATATATATATATATATATATATATATATATATATATATATATATATATATATATATATATATATATATATATATATAAATAAATATATATACTAATTTATGTTTCATTGAATATGACCGCATATTCTGTATTTATTATTTTCTGGTTTAGGGCTTCTATCCCTCTAACTATTTTCTTAGCATCAGGGCTTATTTGAAATAGGAGTTCTCCAAAACTCATTTTCGTACTTTTAAGGTGAAGAAAAGAAGTGATTTACTATAGAGTGTATTACACTTATTTGTATAATTTGCACGACGTTTCGAACCTCCATGGTTCATTCTCAAGTGAACAGATCTTACAATACTAGTTGATTTTATACCCGCATTAGGTCAGGTGATAATATAATGAAGGTGAAAACATGGGGGGATACATAAGGGATAAACATAGGGGTTGCAGAAGGCTTATTGGCCCATACGAGGCATCTCCTATCTAAACACAAAGATTAATCCAGTGTAATTGGCCTGTTATGTTGGACATTGTCTTCTGTGTTGGCATCGATATGTTCTTGTCTTGTCCTTACTCTCATGGTGGGTAGAGTAAATAGTTCCGTAATTTGGGTGTTCATGGTAGGTCGCTCTATTCTTATGTGAATTGCCTCAAGAATTTGTAATCTACAAATTATTAGATTACAAATTCTTGAGGCAATTAGTTGAGGCTGTAACTACAGAAGCACCATACTGTCCCCCGAGCTTAAAGCGGCAGCTAAAAGCCTTCGTGAGAACAAGGAGATAGTTGTCAGGAGAGGTGACAAGTCGCCAATATATGTCATTCTTAAAAAAGACGAATATCTGGCGAAAATGAACATCATACTCTCTGACCAAACTAAGTTCCAAAGGGTAACGAAGGACACTACAGCCGAATTAAAAGCAAAGGTCAACAAACTGATCGAAACTGTGAACGCCAAGAAATCCGGACTCCACCTGCCAAAGATCATTGGGGAATATAAACCTGGATATGCGTATGGAAATGTCAAGACGCACAAGCCTGGAAACCCACTTCGGCCCATCATTAGCCAGATACCCACACCCACGTACAGACTGGCGAAGCGACTCAACGGCCTGCTGACTCCTTAAGTTCCTTGCGCCTTCAGCCTGAAGTCTCCAAAGGAATTTGTGGACTTACTGCGGGGCGCACGGGCCACAGGGATAAGAGCCTCGTTGGACGTAGAATCGCTGTTTACCAACGTACCTGTGGACGAGACAATCGGAATGATAGCCGACAGAGTGTATCGTGATCCAGCCTGTACTCCTCTTGACATGCCAGAAAGTATTCTGAGGAAACTACTCCAAGCTTGTACTAAAGAGGCACCCTTCTTGAGCCCGGATGGGCACATGTATAAGCAAGTAGATGGGGTCGCCATGGGTTCTCCCCTAGGTGTCCTGTTTGCAAACTTCTACATGGGTACCATCGAGCAAAAAGTCTTAGTCGACATGAACTTGAAACCGGCCATATACTGCAGGTATGTTGACGACATTTTTACACAGGTACCTGATGTCAGACATCTGCAGGAGCTGAAGGAGGCATTTGAGCAGAGTTCCGTGCTGCGTTTCACTTACGAGGCGGAAAAGGATGGGAAGCTGCCTTTTCTAGATGTAACAGTCATGGAAAAGGGCGGAGGTTTCCACACTGCAGTCTACACTAAGGAAACAAACATAGGAATGTGCCTAAATGCCAACAGCGACTGCCCTGACAGGTACAAGAGGAGTGTTGTTAACGCATACGTCGACCGTGCTCTCAGCCACAGCTCAGAATGGAAGCAAGTCGACGAAGAACTCTGTAGGGTAAGGCAGGTCCTAGTCAATAACGGCTTCTCCAATGGTTTCATCGAAGACATCATAAGAAGGAAAGTGAAAAGCCATGCAACCTCCGAAGAGACAACTAACACAACACCTAAACCCCCTATTAGACTATTTTACAGGAACTTCTTTTCCACAGCTCATAAAACGGAGGAAAGGGTCCTGAAAGATATTGTTAATAGAAACGTTATCCCTACAGACAAAAATCAGAGGATACAACTGACGATTTACTATAAAACCAGAAAAACGGCCAGCCTACTCATGAGAAACTCTCCAGACACAAAACAGAACGCTTTAAAAGAGACTAACGTCGTCTATGCCTTCAAATGCCCACTTGGGGACTGTAAGCTCCAAAAAACCCAGTATATAGGCAAGACAACAACATCTCTTTCTAGGCGTTTAACGATGCATAAGCAACAGGGCTCCATTAAGGAACATATAATCTCTTCCCATAACCAAACCATCGCCAGAGAAATCCTAGTAAACAACACAGAAATCATCGATAGATACAGCGATAGCAGGCGGCTTGACGTTTGCGAGGCACTACACATCAAGAAGTCAACACCAGCAATCAACAGCCAATTATTGCACAACTATATTCTACCCACCTCAAGACTCCGCTCCAATATAGAAGCATCAAGAAATATGGACCAATAGGCTTTCTACAAACACTTCTATTCAATACCCATTGTTTCTGTTCTGTCTTGTGTTGATACTTTTAATACCCTATTAATATCCCCTATTGTTCTGTCTTGTGTTAATGCCACATCACCCTTCCCACCTCACTCAAATGTAGATATAAAATCAGAGAAACGCAAGTTCTAATCAGTTGTGTATTTGTGAAGTCTTTGAAAATGTAATAAGTTTTACGAAACGCGCCCGTGTCGCGTCAGACTAGAAATAAAAATGAATTTTGGAGAAGTGATTTTTGATTTACCTCCAACAGTGAAGCGTAATGTACGAAAGATTGAGAAAATTCGTGTTAGAATTATTAATCTTACTTTTTCGGTCATATTTAATAATATATGTCTACAGGAAAGACTGCTACCACAATATACTAATATATATATATATATATATATATATATATATATATATATATATATATATATATATATATATATATATATATATATATATATATATATATGTCGTACCTAGTAGCCAGAACGCACTTCTCAGCCTGCTATGCAAGACCTGATTTGCCTTATAAGCCAAGTTTTCATGAATTAATTGTTTTTCGACTACCTAACCTACCTATCCTAACCTAACCTAACTTTTTCGGCTACCTAACCTAACCTAACCTATAAAGATAAGTTAGGTTAGGTTAGGTATGGTTGGTTAGGTTCAGTAATATATATACGTTAATATGACCGATATGACTCCAATGAGTTAATATGACTCCAAGTAAAAAAAATTGACTTCATACATAATGAAATGGGTAGGTTTATCATTTTATAAGAAAAAATTAGAGAAAATATGTTAATTCAAGAAAACTTGGCTTATTAGGCAAATCGGGCCTTGCATAGTATGCTGAGAAGTATGTTCCTAACTCTGCTCTCTCACTATATTATGCACTAATCTACCCCTATCTTAATTATGGTATCTGTGCATGGGGGTCTACCACTGCAAACCACCTTAAGCCCATCATCACACAGCAAAAATCTGCTATCAGAATAATAACTAACTCTGCTTTCAGACAACACTCAGCTTCCTTGTTTAAATCCCTAAACTTGCTAAATATTAACTCCCTCCACACATTCTCTTGTGTCAACTACATTTACAAAACCCTGTTCTTAAATGCGAACCATGCTCTGAAACTCTCCCTGGACAGATGTAATAGGACCCATTATCACCACACCAGAAATAAATATCTCTTTGATATCCCCAGGGTCAAACTTAATCTGTGTAAACACTCTATGCAAATTAAGGGACCTAGTCTATGGAACTCACTCCCTAGTGAATTGAAAAACTGTAAAACTTTTGCCTTATTTAAAAGCAAAACCAAAAAGTACCTAACTTCATCTACTTAGTTTCCTACACTGAGCTTTAAATTTGCTCTGTACCTTGTGTTACCCAATCTCCTAATTTTTATGTAGTATCAAACTACCTTATCATTGTGTTCATTGCTGTCTTCTTTTATGTGCTAGCCATATGCTGTATTGTGACTACCAATTTTTGTCAACTACCATTCAAGCTGTCATTGCAATCAATCTTATATTGTTTCTGCTGTATTGTGCCAACCAATTTTTGTCAACTACCATTCAAGCTGTCATTGCAATCAATCTTAGCTACCTATGTGCTTTAATATACTGAACCTACAATTTTCTCTCATCTTCTTTTTTTTCATTTCATGTAACTGTTATCATTTTTTTGTCTATAAATTTTTCAAGTATTTACCTCCTTAAAATTTTCTTAGATTAAGGACCTGCCCGAAACGCTGCGCGTGCTAGTGGCTTTACAAGACTGTAATTACCATATTAAATAAATATAAATAAATAAATATGTTTATTCAGGTAAGGTACATACATACAAGTGATGTTACATTAATGGATTGAAATATAGATAGAGCTAGTACATACAATGCCTAAAGCCACTATTACGCAATGCGTTTCAGGCAATTATGTATCCTCACATTATGTACATATTCATATTGTATTATGTATCCTCACATTCCTTGTGTACATTCTTGTATATGCATAAATAAATAAATAAAATAAATAAATAAATAAGAAGTGCGTTCTGGCTACTAGGTACGACATATATATATATATATATATATATATATATATATATATATATATATATATATATATATATATATATATATATATATGCCTATACTTGCATAAACCACAAGCGAAGATTAACAATCTTTGGACAGCACCCACCAGTGGGACTCGAACCCAGAAAGCACAACTACCTTCCAGTAGCTGCCATAACTAGTATGCTTTAACCCACTACACCATCAGACCCTACAAAAGAAGTAGAGACTTCGAGATATATATACATCTCAAATATCTCCACTTCCCGAGGGCACCAGATGAGTGTGAGGTTAGTCTGCATTTTTCGTCAAGCCACTGTCAATGTGAGAGAACTCGTGTCCAGCTTATAAGCCTATACTTGCATAAACCACAAGTGAAGATTAACAATCTTTGGACAACACCCACCAGTGGGACTCGAACCCAGAAAGCACAACTACCTTCCAGTAGCTGCCATAACTAGTATGCTCTAACCCACTACACCATCAGACCCTACAAAAGAAGTAGAGACTTCGAGATATAAATAGAGCTATATATATATATATATATATATATATATATATATATATATATATATATATATATATATATATATATATATATATATATATATATATATTTGTATATTTTGGCAGCAGTCTTTCTTGAAAACATATGTTGTTAAATATGACCGAAAAGGTAAGATTAATAATTCTAACATGAATTTTCTCAATATTTCTTATGTTTCTTTTCACTGTCAATGGTAATTGAAAAATCATTTCTCCAAAATTTATTTTTATTTCTAGTCTAACGCGACACCTGAACACATTTCATAATAACTTTATACATTTTCAAAGACTCTAGTTTACACACACAACTGTAACCTGTAAACATGCATTATACATCCATATTTATACTCGCATTTGGGTGAGGTGATATGGTACAACAGTTTTGGGTGAGGTGAACAAACTTGGGACAAGCACAAGACAAAACATGAAACAATGGGTATAACTTTAAATATGAAGTATAAAAAACACACACAAGGAACATTGGGTTTGTTAGGGGTACATAGCATGGTGTTTACATTTTTGTAAAGCTACTAGTGCATGCAGCGTTTCGAGAAGGTCCTTAATCTAATGGATAATTTTAAGTAGGTATATTGTAGCAAAATTTATAAAAAATTGACAGATACTTTGTAAAAAAAAAATGAGAGAGATTACTAGGTATATTAAAGCACATCGATAGCTCTGATTGATAGCATTGACAGCTATCACCAGTCGCTACATGGTGCGGGAGAATAGCAATGTAAATCCTAGCATTTAACTAGGCATTTTTGGAGATCCGAACCGGGGTTTCCCAATGCAGGACAACGAGGCTAAGCAGACAGCTGCTTCCCTAGAAGGCGCTGCAAAGAAACACGTACCAGTAGGCGCGGGGATAAAAATGACAAAGGTATCCACCAAATCAACTTGGTGTTTATGGATGAATAAATCATCAGGACGAGTAGAATCAACATGACTAAGATCAAAATACTTAGTCCATGTAGCAGAACCAAATAAAGCTTGGAACGTATTAGAACTGGAAGGAATCGTGTGAGTGTGACTGCGGAGGGAACAGCACCGAGCACCCCTAGTATGAGGGGGGGGGGGGGACAAAGAGGCCCAGTTGTTACAATGAGAGATGGAGCCACTCCATGTGATGAGGTGGTCATCATCGGGAGCTTGGGGCTCAACCCAGTCACAGAGGTGGGAGGGGGAGCAGATAGGGGTAGTTGGGACCTGGTGGACCAATCACTCACAAGTCAGGTAGTTAAGGAGTCACTTACAATTAATGTATCAAGTTTTGAGACTTGTACACATTTCAGTGCAAGGATCAAGGCAAATAGATCAGTCTGAAGGGTAGAGGCCCAGTTGTTTATATGGACTCCCCACTCAAAGTATAGGCCATCGCCCATTGTCAGAACAACTGCACTTCTAGTTGCACCCGTGGTGCGGTGTAGGGAACCATCAGTGTATATGATTTGAGAGAGAGAATGCTCTGTAGACTGAGCGTCAATATGGCTTATGGCGTTGAGCTTTGCCTCAAGACGAAGCTTGGGCTGATCTCTAATTTGTTTCTTGGGTGGAAAGGGAGGGATTAAAACTGGAAAGGGTGTAACCTCCCACGGTGCAGGAAAGTGCCGTTGTTGTTTCTCTTGTTTCAAATCATGAACCTGATACATTCTGAGTTGAGTTCCAGTTTTTGTTATCCATTTGAAACAATGCTGATCTTCAATAAAGAAATTCTGGAGGGCTTCTGTGCAAGGATTAGGATGAGTTAGCCTAAGCATTTTTATACCAATTTGACAGTTAATTTCAGTAACACGATCAACAACGCTCAGAATATTAAGTTCCTTTCTCATATTAAGTATCTTTGTGGCACGAGGGCACCCAAGGATTATCCCCAAGGCCTCGTTCTGCAATTTTTCAAGCCCTCCAAGCTCTCTTTCAGGCATCAAAACAAGCAGAGGTGCAGCATAATACACTAAAGATTTGATGTATGCAAGGTACATCATTTTGACAATTCTGACATTGGCACCATAGCCTGAGTGATAACCTGCAACAGCCTTACAAGCTCGGAGCCTCTCTTTATACTGACGACAGAGTCTGAATACAACAGGACCATACAGTGGCACCTCAAGGCCAAGGTATTTGAATCTGTTTACATAGTCAAGCTGGGAGCCATCAGACAGTTGCATCATGCGAACAGCCCCTCCCTGCCTGGGTGGGCGCCGATTGTGTATCTTTGTTTTCTCTGCTGAGATAATTAAACCTAGGTCCTGACATGAGTCTAATACAGAGTTAAGAGTGTTCTGCGTGTTAACATACCCAGTGGTGTGTATCATTATATCATCAGCATACCCAGTGGTGTGTATCTATATCATCATCATACCCAGTTGTATCATTATACCATCAGCATACCCAGTTGTGTGTATCATTATATCATCGGCATACCCAGTTGTGTGTATCATTGTATCATCAGCATACCCAGTGGTATCATTATATCATCGACATACCCAGTGGTGTGTATCATTATATCATCAGCATATCCAGTGGTGTGTATCATTATATCATCAGCATACCAAGTGGTGTGTATCATTATATCATCAGCATACCCAGTTGTGTGTATCATTGAATCATCAGCATACCCAGTGGTGTGTATCATTATATCATCATCATACCCAGTTGTGTGTATCATTGTATCATCAGCATGCCCAGTGGTGTGTATCATTATATCATCGGCATACCCAGTGGTGTGTATCATTATATCATCAGCATATCCAGTGGTGTGTATCATTATATCATCAGCATACCAAGTGGTGTGTATCATTATATCATCAGCATACCCAGTGGTGTGTATCATTATATCATCAGCATACCCAGTGGTGTGTATCATTATATCATCAGCATACCAAGTGGTGTGTATCATTATATCATCAGTATACCCAGTGGTGTGTATCATTATATCATCAGCATAGCTATAATGATGTGGACGTTGGGTTTGCTCGGTACAGAGTTTAACAGTGTGTTTATTAAGATATTAAATAAGGTAGGACTGAGGACACCTTCCTGTGAGGTACCTAGTTCGAAGTCTCTTGTTATCATTAATAATTTTGTTGTATTTGTGTCTAGCTTCAGACACGTGCATGTTACAGTATGTCTTAAAGAGTTGAGAGCAATTAAGGATGATAAAGAGTCACAATTAATGTATCAGTTTAGAGACTTGTACACATTTCAGTGCAAGAAGCAAGGAAAATAGTTCGGATTGAAGGGGGTAGAGGCCCAGTTGGTTATACAGACTTCCCACTCATAATATAAGCTTTTGATACAGTGCTACATAAAAGACTGATTAAAAATATAGAGGCTCACTATATTGTGGATTCTATATTAAGCTGAATTAGGGCATGGCTATACCAAAGGAATCAAAGATTTAGAATCAATGGGGTTAAGTCGCAACACATGGTTTTACACATGGCCGTTCATGTTTAACAAATTTGCTCTCTTTTTTATTCCAGCATAGTTGAGGCAGATGATAGTGGTAAGGATTGTGATGTTGTGTACCTTGACTTTAGCAAAGCTTTTGATACAGTGCCACATGAAACAATGTTGACCTTCAATAAAGACATTCTGGAAGGCTTCTGTGCAAGAGATATGATGATCTAGCCTTAGCATTTTTATACCAATTTGACAGTTAATTTCAGTAACACGATAAACAACGCTCGGAATATTAAGTTCCTTCCTCATGTTAAGTATCTTTGTGGTACGAGGGGCATCCAAAGATTATCTTCAAGGCTTCGTTCAGCAAGTTTTCAAGCCCTTTAAGCTTTCTTTCAGTCATCAAGGCAAGCAGAGATGCAGCATAATCCACTAAAGATCTGATGTATGCAATATACATACTACACATGCACAATAATTGTCCAGGGCCATCAACACACCTCCAGGGCCACCAACACACCTCCAGGGCCACCAACACACCTCCAGGGCCATCAACACACCTCCAGCTAGGGCCACCAACACACCTCCAGGGCCATCAACACGCCTCCAGGGCCATCAACACAACACCACCATCAACACACCTCCAGCCAGGGCCACCAACACACCTCCAGGGCCACCAACACACCTCCAGGGCCATCAACACACCTCCAGCTAGGGCCACCAACACACCTCCAGGGCCTTCAACACGCCTCCAGGGCCATCAACACAACACCACCATCAACACACCTCCAGCCAGGGCCACCAACACACCTCTAGGGCCACCAACACACCTCCAGGGCCACCAACACACCTCCAGGGCCATCAACACACCTCCAGCTAGGGCCACCAACACACCTCTAGGGCCACCAACACACCTCCAGGGCCACCAACACACCTCCAGGGCCATCAACACACCTCCAGCTAGGGCCACCAACACACCTCCAGGGCCATCAACACACCTCCAGCCAGGGCCACCAACACACCTCCAGGGCCATCAACACACCTCCAGCCAGGGCCACCAACACACCTCCAGGGCCATCAACACACCTCCAGCCAGGGCCACCAACACACCTCCAGGGCCACCAACACACCTCCAGGGCCACCAACACACCTCCAGGGCCATCAACACACCTCCAGCTAGGGCCACCAACACACCTCCAGGGCCACCAACACACCTCCAGGGCCATCAACACAACACCACCATCAACACACCTCCAGCCAGGGCCATCAACACAACACCACCATCCAGCCTACCACCACAAGCTTATATATATACTACACATGTCTAAGAGCAAATAAAAGAAAACAGTTACCTTAACTATTGAAGATGCAGCAGGATTTTGTGGATAAGCCAGCAGCAGTCCCTCTCGACACGGTTTTAAAATGGCGGCGACTACCACAACATGCAACGAGCCTAAAGAATGTCCAGCGCTGGCATTATCTAAACGCTATTATATATTATCAAGCAATACGGAAATCTAAAATAAAAAAATGATACAAATAATTGTATTAAATATTTATTTGCATTTACAATACCTCGGGAATATATTTTTGCGTTAGCAAAACATATTAAGTTCGTATTTAGTTTAACTCATTTAAATTCTTTACAAATAATAACCTGATTTTACCTGATGGCCACTAACATTAATGTTTTATGTTGATACATTTAATACCCTTATTATTTCAATTTCTTTCTTTATTATGCACCCCATACCCATCCCGTGGGCGGTGGTGTAAAGGATTACAGAGGCACATAATGGGTTCAGGAACTGAACTCTCTAGTTTGTTTATCTAAGCAAATAACAATTTTTGACGCTAGTTACAAAATTATTAATGTTATATATACATGTACACACTCTCATACATACATGTACATATATATATATACGTATACATATATACATACACATACATATTTATAATCACCCACACAAATACACACATCAATAATCTCTGTGTCACTTATTTTATACATGTTCTTGTAGAACATTCTATTGCGAACACATTGGGCGCTGCCCAATAAACTCGCCCCTCGGGGCAAAATTATTTTTTTTTTTTAATCTTGGTGGAACATAAAATGGCCGCCTGTGTTTATGCTGTCGTCAGATGGCGCTGTGATGTCACAGATGAGGGAAGCACGTACTGCGCATTAATGCCTCGATCCCTCGTTATTCATTTATTTTATTTATTTATATATATACAAGAACGTACATTGGGGGTTAAGAGACAACATAGAGCTTAAGTTAGAATTATAATCTTGTAAAACCACTAGCTTGCATATAGCGTTTCGGGCAAGTCCTTAAACTAATCTTTGAGCAAATTCTTAAACAGAGTTTTAGAGAAATAATTAAATGTAAAATTTATAAAAAGTGTTTAACAGGTACATTACAGCTTTACTTTACAAATACAGATGATTTTAAGTAGGATAATTACAGTAAAATTGTCAAAAAATTGTTTACAGGTACGATGCAAGAATTTTCGACACAAAAGCAGATCAGAACAATACACAATAATGAACAAGGAATCCTAAGTACAATTAGGAAAACATCTCAGGGTTATACATTGGATTACTGAAGCACAATATGAGGATCATTACAAATAGTAATGCAGTAGAATATGCACTCATATTCTATTATTAAGTTAATATTAAGTTCCTTCCTCATGTTAAGTATCTTTGTGGTACTAGGGACATCCAAGGATTATCTTCAAGGCTTCGTTCTGCAAGTTTTCAAGCCCTTTAAGCTTTCTTTCAGTCATCAAGGCAAGCAGAGATGCAACATAATCCACTAAAGATCTGATGTATGCAAGGTACATCATTTTGACAATTGTGACATTGGCACCATGGTCTGAGTGATAACCTGCAACATCTCCAAGAGGGCTTATGGAGCCTCTCATTATACTGACGACAGAGTCTGAATACAACAGGACAATACAAGACCAAGGTATTTGAATCTGTTAACATAGTCAAGCTGGGAGCCATCATACAGTTGCATCTTGCGAACAGCTCCTCCCTGCCTGGGTGGACACCCGTTTAGTATCTTTGTTTCCTCTGCTGAGATATGACTAAACCTAAGTCCTGACATATAAGACTAATACAGAGTTAAGAGTGTTCTGCATGTTAGCATAACAAGTAGCAAGAGGTAATCGTGATTAACAGTATCAAAGGCCTTTCTCAGGTCAATGAAGAGTCCAATTGGAAACTCATTTTTGTCAAGGGCAGAGTAAATTATATCAAGGAGACTAATAATTGCATCGTTGGTACTCTTTTGAGAGCGAAAGTCAAACTGACAGGGGCTAAGAATGTCGAATTTTACGAGATAGGAGTAGAGCTGTTTGTAGATAATTTTTTCAAATATTTTTGATAGTATGGGTAGGTTCGATATTGGTCTGTAGTTGTTTATGTCTGACGGATTACCTCCTTTATGAACTGGCGTTACTCTTGCGTTTTTAAGGATATCAGGGAAGGTATGACACTCAAGGGATTTGTTGAACAGCAGAGCTATAGGTGGCGCAAGGGCATGGGAGGCGCTCTTGTATACAATGGATGGGATTTCACTGATGTTCCCAGCTTTGGTTTTTAGTGAGTGTAATATGGACGCAACATCTGACGGGCTGACTGATGAGAGGAGAAGAGAGTTTGGATAGCTGCCTGAGAGATATGTGTCTGAGTCTGTGGGATTTTACTTGCAAGGTTAGCACCAATCGATGAAAAGAAGCTATTAAATTCATTCGCCATTTCTAAGTCAGATGACAGTGTAAGGCCATCCTTAGAGAGTGTTATCTGGTTGTGGGAGTGTTGTTTAGTTCCCAGGATGTTAGAGATGGTATTCCATGTGCTTTTCATGTTGCCTTTTGCTTCTTTGAATCTAGTCTCATAGTATGAAAGTTTTGCTTTTCTTATGATACTGGTAAGCACTGATGAGTACCTTTTAACTACTTCCATTGGAATTAGGCCACTCCTAAATTTCTTTTCGTATTCATGTTTTTTGTTGATTGATTTAACTATGCCACTTGTGAGCCACGGGTTATTTTTTCTTTTATCAGTTACTTGTTTGGTAAGGAGGGGACAGTGAGTGTTGTAGAGGCTTAGAGTTTTGGAGAGAAAGAGGTTAGTTGATGAGTTTATATCCTGTGAATTATTAAATTCAGATTCCCAGTTAATATTGTGAAGTGCATTACAGAGATTGCCTAAAGCTGATTCACTATGTAGCCTGAATGAAAGTTTTTTGGTTTCTGGTGGTGATGTGTCAATGTTTGCTATGAGGAAAGTAGGATAGTGGTCAGTTGTTCTGTCATAAATTACCCCAGATGTAAGGGGAGCTGTTATATTAGTCCAAAGGTGATCCAGGGTAGTGGCAGATGTTTGAGTGACTCGGGTGGGCTTGGTGATTGTGGGGATTAGCATACAGGAGTGCATGCTGTTACGGAAATAGTCAACTTGAGGGTTGTTTTCAACATTCAATAAAGAAATTCTGGAGGGCTTCTGTGCAAGGGTTAGGATGAGCTAGCCTAAGCATTTTTATACCAATTTGACAGTTATTTTCAGTAACACGATAAACAACGCTCGGAATATTAAGTTCCTTTCTCATATTAAGTATCTTTGTGGTACGAGGGCACCCAAGGATTATCCTCACGGCTTCGTTCTGCAATTTTTCAAGCCCTCCAAGCTTTCTTTCAGGATGCCTTAAAGTTAGTTTAGTTCATTTATTATGCACCCCATACCCATCTTGTGGGCGGTAGTGGAAAGGGTTGCAGAGATACATAATGGGCTCAGGGACTGAACCCCACAATTCATTTAGCTAAGCAAGTTACAATCTTGATGAGCTAGTTACAAAATTCAGTATAAGTCGTCACATCAACAATGGGTTCGAGATCGATCACAAGTACAGTTTCTAAATTAAGCAACTGACATATGTGGAGAGCTAGTGTCACAATTGATATGTTTGTCCTGCACACCGCCCCCCATCCAGTGGGCAGCGGTGGATAGGTTACAATCACTTTGTTACTACTTACAGTAAGCAAACTGGGGATATTTGGCTAAAATTTCTGGTACCAGATCATTTTGAATGAAATATTGACACATCGTTGGTACATTGGTTATAGAATTGTCTCTGAATTCACTATCACATAGTGACGGAGGGTGTGCAAATAATTTTGTTGACAGTTAACATTTGGTCAGGTCTACATCGGCAGATAAAGAGAATTCCCAGAAATACTTGTAACCGAGTCTAAGCCGAGCAGTAGTAACATCTAGAAGTCTGCTGATTTTATTGGATGAACCATAGATGTGTCGCTCCTCTTGCATAATAGTATTGAACGAAAGTTAATCTCCCCAAACACTTTCGCGTTTTGGGCAAGTTACCCCTCCACTCTCTCCATTTTTTTTTTTTGGACATTCCCTGGTAGTGTGCGGAAATACTGAAAAGTGTATACTCTTTTCAACTTTGTCACCTTAATTCTCGTCCTATGTCTTTCATTTTGGTATCAATGCGTTCGCAATAGAATTCCCAACAGAACTATGTGCATATAATGTCAAAGACAGCAGCGCGCTCCACCCGCCGACAAGATGAATGTAGGCCAAGGGTACCAGAAAAAGAAAGCTGAGCCACCCTCAGGCAACTCTCATTACATTAGAGAGCGTGGTAATACTGAAAAGTATATACCCTTTTCAACTTTGTTACCTCAATTCTCATCCTAGGTTTTTCAATTTAGCATCAATGTGTTCGCAATAGAATTCTCTACAGGACTAAAGGCATATAAACTCCAAAAGCCCGGCTTACCATCCGCAACAAACAGAGAAAGCGAGAGCGTGTTACCAGGGAGCGCACAAGAGCGATAAAATGTATACACTCTTTTCATTCTGGTCACCTCAATTGTCATCCTAGGTCTTTCATTTTGGTATCAATGTGTTTGCAATAGAATTTCCAACCGGAATATATGCATGAAATGTCAAAAACAGCAGCGTGCTCCACCCGCTGACGTGATGAAAGCACGGCGGACCATCCGCACAAAACAGAGAAAGTGAGAGAAAGTAACCCGGGAGCACTCTAGTGCAATGTAATGTGAACACTCTTTTCACTTTGGTTACCTCAATTCTCGTCATATGTCTTTCATTTTGGTATCAATGTGTTCACAATTGTATCTGCTGGCATTTTACCCTTTGCTTGGATCTGAAGGGTTTTAGGCTCACCACGATGCAATCTGATAGTACCACACGTGTATATACCTATCTTCAAGCAGCAATTCACTCATTCAAACCGACTTATAATAGTTATCCATATATAAATGGTAATCTTTGTTCTACCTGTTAACCTGTCATATGAAGAAAGATTGTCAAAGCTTATATTACATTCTCTAGAAAAGCAAAGAATTAGGAGTGACATATGGTAGAGGTGCACAATGGGATGAATGGACATAACAAAGGGGACATTAATGGGGTATTAAAAGTAGCAACACAAGACAGAACTCGAAACAAAGTGTAAAAATTGGAAAAATTTAGATTTAGGAAAGAACTGCATGGGTAAATACACTGGGTTTGTACCTCATGGTTCATGTATGCAATATTACAGAGTTCCAATTAACTCCCATGCATGCTGTTAATTTATGTTATGTTCATGTTTTTTATGTTAAAATGTTTTTATTGATTTGTTTGTATATTTTCATAAGTAAAGCATGCTTACCGTCTTATTCCAAGTTTTATGATAACTTTACAAGGTTTAAAACATAAAGTTCAATATATATTCTGGTTTTCACACAGGAATTATACGTTAATATAACATCATAATAACGTAATGATGTCGTGTAAATAACGTTATACTGACGTCATATAAATGTTATATTTATGTTATAAGAACGTAAATTGGATAGCTTTACAGAAAGTAAACAAAAAAAACTAAATGTTGACTGAAAATTATTTATTCTTAAATATAAAGCATGAAAACATTATAATACCATAGTATTCACTATTATTTTAAAAATTTTACATAAATCTTAAAAAACTGTGTCTCAAGAATATATGTTTTTAGTTATATCCTTTGATTTTAAGAACGTCAGATATACATATTTATGTCAAAAGTTACAGTATTACCTTTGTGGCACCATTTAAAAACGTCCACAAACGTTCTGTGTTTGCTGGGTTTGAACCACCCCACCGCCGGCACTCGGATAGTAATCTTGGATTAAGGCGTCTTGTACATACCAGTTGCGTTGCTTCTGGGAGTATGGGTTCGAGTCACTTCTGGGGTGTGAGTTTTCAGTTATATATATATATGTATCTTATATATATATGTTATATATATATATATATGTATATATATATATGTATATATATATATATATATATATATATATATATATATATATATATATATATATATATACATATATATACATATATATATATATATATATATATATATAATATATATATATATATATATATATGTATGTATATATATGCGAACAAGCCTGAATGGTCCCCAGGACATATGCAACTGAAAACTCACACCCCAGAAGTGACTCGAACCCATACTCCCAGAAGCAACGCAACTGGTATGTACAAGACGCCTTAATCCACTTGACCATCACGACCGGACATAATGAGGTGATAGCCGAGGCTATATGAACCACCCCACCGCCGGCACTCGGATAGTTATCTTGGGCATAGCATTTTACCAAATCACCTCATTCTTTGGGGCACACGTGAGGAACACAAATGCGAACAAGCCTGAATGGTCCCCAGGACATATGCAACTGAAAACTCACACCCCAGAAGTGACTCGAACCCATACTCCCAGAAGCAACGCAACTGGTATTCTGGGAGTATGGGTTCGAGTCACTTCTGGGGTGTGAGTTTTCAGTTGCATATGTCCTGGGGACCATTCAGGCTTGTTCGCATTTGTGTTCCTCACGTGTGCCCCAAAGAATGAGGTGATTTGGTAAAATGCTATGCCCAAGATAACTATCCGAGTGCCGGCGGTGGGGTGGTTCATATAGCCTCGGCTATCACCTCATTATGTCCGGTCGTGATGGTCAAGTGGATTAAGGCGTCTTGTACATACCAGTTGCGTTGCTTCTGGGAGTATGGGTTCGAGTCACTTCTGGGGTGTGAGTTTTCAGATGTATATATATATATATATATATATATATATATATATATATATATATATATATATATATATATATATATATATATATCTACGTTAATTTTAACTTCAATAAAAAAAAATTGACATCATACATAATGAAATGGGTAGCTTTATCATTTCATAAGAAAAAAATTAGAGAAAATATATTAATTCAGGAAAACTTGGCTTATTAGGCAAATCGGGTCTTGCATAGTAGGCTGAGAAGTGCGTTCTGGCTACTAGGTACGACATATATATATATATATATATATATATATATATATATATATATATATATATATATATATATATATATGTCGTACCTAATAGCCAGAACGCACTTCTCAGCCTACTATGCAAGGCCCGATTTGCCTAATAAGCCAAGTTTTGATGAATTAATTGTTTTTCGACTACCTAACCTACCTAACCTAACCTAACCTAACTTTTTCGGCTACCTAACCAAACCTAACCTATAAAGATAGGTTAGGTTAGGTTAGGTAGGGTTGGTTAGGTTCGGTCATATATCTACGTTAATTTTAACTCCAATAAAAAAAAATGACCTCATACATAATGAAATGGGTAGCTTTATCATTTCATAACAAAAAAATTAGAAAAAATATATTAATTCAGGAAAACTTGGCTTATTAGGCAAATCGGGCCTTGAATAGTAGGCCAAAAAGTGAGTTCTGGCTACTAGGTACGACATATATATATATATATATATATATATATATATATATATATATATATATATATATATATATATATATATATATATATATATACATATATATATATATATATATATATATATATATATATATATATATATATATATATATATATATATATATATATATATATATATATATATATGTCGTACCTAATAGCCAGAACGCACTTCTCAGCCTACTATTCAAGGCCCGATTTGCCTAATAAGCCAAGTTTTCATGAATTAATGTTTTTTCGTCTACCTAACCTACCTAACCTAACCTAACCTAGCTTTTTTTGGCTACCTAACCTAACCTTACCTATAAATATAGGTTAGGTTAGGTTAGGTAGGGTTGGTTAGATTCGGTCATATATCTACGTTAATTTTAACTCAAATAAAAAAAAATTGACCTCATACATAGAGAAAAGGGTTGCTTTATCATTTCATAAGAAAAAAATTATAGTAAATATATTAATTCAGGAAAACTTGGCTTATTAGGCAAATCGGGCCTTGAATAGTAGGCTGAGAAGTGAGTTCTGGCTACTAGGTACGACATATATATATATATATATATATATATATATATATATATATGTCGTACCTAGTAGCCAGAACGCACTTCTCAGCCTACTATGCAAGGCCCGATTTGTCTAATAAGCCAAGTTTTCATGAAATAATTGTTTTTCGACTACCTAACCTACCTAACCTAACCTAACCTAACTTTTTCGGCTACCTAACCTAACCTAACCAATAAAGATAGGTTAGGTTAGGTTAGGTAGGGTTGGTTAGGTTGGGTCATATATCTACATTAATTTTAACTCCAATAAAAAAAAATTGACCTCATACATAATGAAATGGGTTGCTTTATCATTTCATAAGAAAAAAAATAGAGAAAATATATTAATTCAGGAAAACTTGGCTTATTAGGCAAATCGGGTCTTGCATAGTAAGCCAAAAAGTGCGTTCTGGCTACTAGGTACGACATATATATATATATATATATATATATATGTCGTACCTAGTAGCCAGAACTCACTTCTCAGCCTACTATTCAAGGCCCGATTTGCCTAATAAGCCAAGTTTTTCTGAATTAATATATTTACAATAATTTTTTTCTTATGAAATGATAAAGCAACCCTTTTCTCTATGTATGAGGTCATTTTTTTTTTATTGGAGTTAAAATTAACGTAGATATATGACCGAACCTAACCAACCCTACCTAACCTAACCTAACCTATATTTATAGGTAAGGTTAGGTTAGGTAGCCAAAAAAAGCTAGGTTAGGTTAGGTTAGGTAGGTTAGGTAGACGAAAAAACATTAATTCATGAAAACTTGGCTTATTAGGCAAATCGGGCCTTGAATAGTAGGCTGAGAAGTGCGTTCTGGCTGTTAGGTACGACATATATATATATATATATATATATATATATATATATATATATATATTTATATATATATATATATATATATATATATATATATATATATATATATATATATATATATATATATATATATATGTCGTACCTAGTAGCCAGAACGCACTTCTCAGCCTACTATGCAAGGCCCGATTTGTCTAATAAGCCAAGTTTTCATGAAATAATTGTTTTTCGACTACCTAACCTACCTAACCTAACCTAACCTAACTTTTTCGGCTACCTAACCTAACCTAACCAATAAAGATAGGTTAGGTTAGGTTAGGTAGGGTTGGTTAGGTTGGGTCATATATCTACATTAATTTTAACTCCAATAAAAAAAAATTGACCTCATACATAATGAAATGGGTTGCTTTATCATTTCATAAGAAAAAAAATAGAGAAAATATATTAATTCAGGAAAACTTGGCTTATTAGGCAAATCGGGTCTTGCATAGTAGGCCAAAAAGTGCGTTCTGGCTACTAGGTACGACATATATATATATATATATATATATATATATATATATATATATATATATATATATATATATATATATATATATATATATATATATATATATATTTATATATATATATATATATATATATATATATATATATATATATATATATATGTCGTACCTAGTAGCCAGAACGCACTTCTCAGCCTACTATGCAAGGCCCGATTTGCCTAATAAGCCAAGTTTTCATGAATTAATGTTTTTTCGACTATCTAACTTACCTAACCTAACCTAACCTAACTTTTTCGGCTACCTAACCTAACCTAACCTAACCTATAAAGATAGGTTAGGTTAGGTTAGGTAGGGTTGGTTAGGTTCGGTCATATGTCTACGTTAATTTTAACTCCACTAAAAAAAAATTGACCTCATACATAATGAAATGGGTAGCTTTATCATTTTATAAGAAAAAAATTAAAGAAAATATATTAATTCAGGAAAACTTGGCTTATTAGGCAAATCTGGCCTTGCATAGTAGGCTGAGAAGTGCGTTCTGGCTACTAGGTACGACATATATATATATATATATATATATATATATATATATATATATATATATATATATATATATATATATATATATATATTTATATATATATATATTTATATATATATATATTTATATATATATATATATATATATATATATATATATATATATATATATATATATATATATATATATATATATATATTGTCGGGGGTCTACAGCTTGTGAGGGGGGCGAGTAACAGTATATAAGATATCCTAGTACATTATCCTGGAGCGAACTGCGGCCCGGACGGCAATCCTCAGGTCGCTAACCTCCCTTTCTGGAGGAGCCAATCTGCAAGTCCTTCGCACATACCATGTACAGGCAGTCAGATCAGTGATCGATTATGTCGCACCTGCACTCACAAATTTATCACACCGACAGTGGAAAAAGCTTGAAGTTGCCCAAAACAATGCTATGAGAGCCGCACTGGGAGCCCCCATGTGGACCAGGCTTAAAACTCTTAGACTGGAGACGGGTTTGCCCTCTCTACAAGAAAGAATATCATTAAGGACAGCTACAATTATCAGTAAGATAATTATTTCTTCTGATCCAATCCCAGTACGGCAGGCCTTGGTGGTTGGACTAGGCCAAAACAATGGAAACTCTTGGGTTGCAAGAGCAGGAAAAGGCGTAAACAGACTACATTTAAAAAGCATGATTCTTGATAGAGAGGGTGATCATCCACACCCAAATTACACTCCTTCCACACCGTGGGAAGAGCCTACTTTCAAAAATACAATACAACACAATACAATACAATTTTATTTAGGTAAGGTACATACATACAATAAATATTTACAAGGATTGTTTAACTTATAGGTATAGCTAGTACATACAATGCCTAAAGCCACTATTACGCAAAGCGTTTCGGGCATGATAAACTTAAATGACAAGCTTAATACTAATTGAACATAATGAGTAGAATGAAAACAAGAAATGAAAACATAGATGAAAAAGCAGCACAAATACAATTATGTCGACAAACAGCGCTCTTTAAAGAAAAAAACAGACATTGGTTGACAATAGAAGGGTAAGGTAGGTTACAGGGAATTTATTAGGTATAGCTTCGCTTTTAACTTAAACTGGTTGAGAGAGGTACAGTCTTTAACATGGTTGGGAAGGTCATTCCACATTCTGGGCCCCTTGATTTGTAGAGCATTTCTAGTTCGATTAAGTCGTACTCTAGGAATATCAAAACTGTATTTATTTCTGGTGTGATGCTCATGGGTTCTGATACAACCTTCTATGAAGCTTTTGAGATCAGGATTGGCATTATAGTTTAGCGTTTTATATATGTATAATACACATGAGAGAATGTGCAGTGACTTAATGTCTAACATATTCAGAGATTTAAGTAGGGGTACCGAGTGATGTCTGGGGCCAGAATTGGATATTGTCCTAATAGCAGCTTTGTGTTGAGTATTTAGAGGACGTAAGTGATTTTGGGTAGTAGAGCCCCAAGCACAAATACCATAGTTGAGATATGGATAGATAAGGGAGTAATAGAGAGTCACCAGGGCAGGGCGTGGTACATAATATCTGATCTTAGAAAGAATGCCCACAGTTTTTGAAACTTTTTTTGATATGTTTAGAATGTGTCCCTGGAAATTAAGCTTGTGGTCAATGAGAATGCCAAGGAATTGGCCATCTAATTTGTTACAAATTTGGGTATTGTTTATTTTGAGATTAATTTGATTAGAGGATTTATTGCCAAACAGAATATAAAAGGTTTTGTCAATGTTAAGGGTGAGTTTGTTGGCAGTTAGCCACAGATGGACTTTATTTAGCTCAGTATTTACTGTGGCATTTAGAGCAAGGGGATCAGGACTGGAGTAAATGAAGGTTGTGTCGTCAGCAAATAGAATTGGTTTGAGGTGTTGGGAGGCATTTGGAAGGTCATTAATGTAGATGAGAAAGAGGAGAGGGCCAAGTATGCTGCCCTGGGGAACACCAATGTTGATGGGTAGGGTGGGAGAAATTGTGTTATTCACAGAAACATATTGGAGCCTGTCAGTAAGGTAGGATTTGAGGTATTGTAGGGAGTGTCCTCTGACTCCATAATGATGTAATTTAAGAAGAAGGTTTTGGTGGTTGACAGTGTCAAAAGCTTTACGCAGGTCCACAAACAACCCAACAGAGAACTCATTTTTATCAAGAGCTGTATGAATCGAGTTAAGCATACTAATAAGTGCATCGTTAGTGTTTTTTTTGGGTCTGAAGCCATATTGGCAAGGGCTAAGTATATTGAGTTTGGCTAGATATGAGTAAGCTGCTTATAGATTAGTTTTTTCAAAATTTTTTGACAAGTTTGGCAGGATAGATATAGGTCTGTAGTTGTTAACATCTGTGAGATTACCACATTTGTGGACAGGCGTTACTCTCGCTTTTTTTAGAATATCTGGGAAGGTTTGGAGTTCAAGTGACTTGTTGAAGAGCAAAGCAATAGCAGGGGCTAAAGATCTGGAGGCTTTTTTGTAAATTAAAGTTGGTATCTCCTCAAGGGCACCAGACTTGGTTTTAAGGGTAAGGATTATCTCATTGACGTCAGTGGAATTAATAGGCTTTAGGTACAGAGACTGTGGATAGTTACCTGAAAGATAGTCATTAATGTCTGTACTGGAAGATGGAATATCATTTGCAAGGGATGAACCAATGGAAGAGAAGAACCTATTGAACTCAGTAGCAGAATCAGAGGCTGAAAGCTGACCATCGTTATTAGACAGGAGAGTCGGTTTGTTATTTAAAGACTTCTTTGATCCCAATATTTGAGAAATTGTTCTCCAAGTTTGTTTAATGTTGCTCTTTATTTGGGTAAATTTATCTTCTTAGTATTTAGTTTTGGCTCGTCTAATTATCTTAGACAGCAATAATGAGTAATTCTTTGAGAATTCTTTGGAGACAATTCCTAACCTATACTTCTTCTCAAGGTCATGTTTTTTATTGATAGATTTAAGTATTCCCTTTGTAAGCCAGGGATTGTTAAGCCTTTTGGTTGTGACTTGTTTTGTAAGCATAGGACAGTGGGTATTATAAAGGCTAAGAGTTTTTTGAAGAAAAGATTGTACTGCAAGGTTGATGTCCACTATGTTACCTAACTCGGACTCCCAGTTGACATTATCAGCAGCAGTTATAAAATTGTCTATAGCAGTTTCATTGTGTAGTCTAAAACGTATCACTCTTGACTCAAGAGGTGGTTTGCTAATGTTAGTTAAGAGAAATGTGGGGTAATGATCTGTAGTGCTATCGGTGATTATACCTGAAGTAAGCGGAGAGGTTATATTTGTCCAGATGTGATCGAGCGTCGTGGCAGTGCTATCAGTGATTCTAGTAGGTCTAGTGATTAAGGGTATGAGGAAGCAGAAATTCATACAGTTGAGGAAGCTAACAGCAGTGGGGTGTTCAGGCTCGCAGAGGTCAATATTAAAGTCCCCTGCGATAATTAGGTGGTTTTTGTTCAGTCTGTTATCAAGTATTAGATTTCTAAGGTTTGAGTTGAATTCGGACACATCAGTGTTAGGAATTCTATAAACTGCACTCACAGTCAGGACAGACTCGGCACCCTTGACTCTGAAGCTGGCGAAGATATACTCCCCATAGCAGTCTCTGGTTCTAATTTCTTTTAAGCATGTTAGTTCTTGGTGGTAGTAAAGAGCAGTGCCACCACCTCTCTGAATTTGACGACAGTTGTGAATTGCTGAGTAGTTAGGCATGTTAAAGAGCTGAGTAGTATCCTCTTTCAACCATGTTTCAGTAAGTATAATAAAAGAGAATTTGTTGTCAATAGCTTCAATCAAGGCACTAACATCATCGAAGTGTTTACCTAGGGATCTAACGTTCAAATTGATTACAGAGATATTGTGATTATGAGTTAATACATTGTTTACATCATGTGCTGCAAAATATCTGCAATTTAGATCATTAAAGTGATAATTGTCATAGATAGTGGATAAGAGGTTAAGTTCAGGGTCTATACTTGTCTGCATAAAAAAAGCTGATTGCAGGAAAAACAAGGGAAGAAAGGCAAATAACAAGGTAGAAATAAGCTATAAAATAGGGAAAAAGATGTACACAATACAGAACAAAGCAAACTCAAAAGGGGCTTACAGGGGTACAATGGAGTAAGGGAGTATGGCTAGGCTAGGCAACCTAGGTAATAAATGAGATTAACGAAAAAACATATAAACATGGACTATACAAAACACAAGATATAGAAATACAAAACAAAAATATAAACAAGACTAAGCAATACAAAAACAAATTGAGCAAAAATGAGGTAGATTGCTTACAAGTACTCTCAGGTACACTGTAAGTAACAATTTGCAATTTGAGATACAGGCAAAGCCAGGGGTACAATGGAGTAAGGGAGCATGGCGAGGCTAGGCAACCTAGGTAATAAATGGAATCAAAGAAAAGTTGAATAATAAGCATAGGCAAATTTAAGCTAATGATTATTAACTATAAATAGTTCAGTTATGACTGTATAATTAATAAGACCTGAAGAACTATTTTTCACTCAATTAAAAAAATTTCAGTAAATGACTAGTTAAGAGTAAGTTAAAAATTAAGTCAGAAAATGAAACAATGAGACTTAGGAAACCTAGCCCCACTAGTTGACAGGGGGTTAATTAAGTTAATTCACTGGGAGTGATAATGAGCTGAGACAGACCACATTGGGAGAGGAAAGCGTTGAGGTTCTCTTCTTTAGTAATAGTGAACATTTTGCCCTCTGCGGTTTTTCTCACCTTTATCAGTCCATCTCTAACGAAGCACTGATGAATCGCATCTGGGTTTTTTTGACGGATTTGACGCAGGCGGTAGAGGAGGTGCTGTCTGTTCCTAGTCAAGCACTCGTTGATGTATAATCCCGTCCGTTGGGCTACAGCTGTCCGGACTAGATTGGATTTCGTGAACTGGGAAGACAGCTTCAGGCGAATTTTCCGTTGGTTTTGGCTTGATGGATTCTTTTTTCCTACTCTGTAGGCAGCAATAACGTCAGATTTGTTTAGAATGAGCTGCAATTTGTCTTTTATGAGATCCAGAGCTATTTCAACACAGTTTTTACCATCATGTTCCACAGGTAAATCTTGGGATGACACTATAACAGAGTCTAGCAGCTTTTGCTGGTCTTGTTCATCCTGGGAGACAGAACGCTGGGCTGAAAATGTACTGATACATGCAGTCATTTTGTTGAGGGCTTCCTCCTGTTTTTTAATGGCTTCATCAGTTTTCAGAAGGTTGCTTTCCTCACGGAGATCATTTAAATCATGCTGTAGTTGGTCTTGGCTTGCCTTGCAATTTCTAATTTCCTCGCGGAGGAGGGTTATTTCTTGCTGTTGTTGTTGGAAATTTGCGCGGATCGCTAGATTCTCATTTAGAAGACTCAAGATGATAGCATTTTGAGACTCGAGGACTTGGCACAACTTTTTGAACCACTGATTCTCGGCCCAGTTATAGAATTCCGGTGAGGGACCGGAAGCTCGCTTGAGTTGCTTATAGTGGGATGCTAGCATGTCCATAGGAGAGGGTTGAGATGTCTCTGTTCCCTTGCTCAAAGGGGTGGAGGGGAGGGCAGCACCGCTGCCCTGGACCCCAGAGCTTCCAGACGGAGAAACACGAATATTGTTTGAGTTGGCCGGGATGGTTGCCTTGTTAAGGGGTTTGTTGTCCTTCTTTCTCTGCACAGCCCCATGTTTAGGAGACATGATTGGTTAGAATGGACTGGGGGTATATATTGTGAAGAAACTTGCGTCAGGCAGCGCGGCGGCGGCAGCAGGCACTGGTACTCACAGCCGTAGAGGAATGTTTTGAAACTTAATTGAGATGGAATGAGTTGATTTTGGTCGGTTACTTTGGTTTTGCTATAACATGCTAGGACTCCATGTACTTAGCTGCCTGTGGGTGGCGGTCTACATCATCTGGCAATAGTATAAGGGCTGATATACAGCTTAGAGTGAGGAGCGCAGCGTGATCACGTTGGTCTCGTAGCGTAGCGGTGACCATCGATAGAATAGTAATAGAAAGTCTCCCAATGAAAAAGGCTGCCTATGAGCTGACAACCCTAAGGCGCATAATAGAAGAGCAAATGTATAGCATAGCAGTAGCAGGAGCCACCCACATCTTCACAGACGGATCGGTGGACACAGAATATGAGAGTGCTGGCGCTGCTCTTTGCACGGCCAGCGTACAGGCATATTGGAGACTGGGGGGACTAGTATCATCAACCCAAACTGAGCTGTTTGCCATACAACAGGCATTCGCATACGTGATTGCACAAAACACTCAAAACGCAATCATACACACAGACTGAAAAGCTGCACTTCAAATACTAGGACAAAAACAGTGGAAAAATAATGTGGAAATAATTACCACCATTTTGTATCTTGGAGCAGTCGCTAAAGGCAAAGGACTCAACATAACCTTAAACTGGATCCCATCCCATATTGGAATCCCATTAAATGAAAAAGCTGATGAAATTGCTAAATTGGCAACTTGTCATCCAATGATACATAAAACAATTCAACCCAGCCTAGAGAACATAAAAAACATGATCACCAAAAAACTCACATCTCAACAAAGCCTATCTACACCAGAGAATAGCTGAAGGTTCGCCCTCTGCAACATGGTATCTTCAGGCAACCAAATTAGAAAGGTTAAATATCCCAAAAGGAATCCACAGGGAAATAGCAGTTAGATTATATAGACTACGTCTAGGTTACAGATGCAACTGGGAGAATGGAGAACCCCGACAGAGAATGTGCATCTTCTGCCAAACTGTCACAGAAAAACCATTACTTCACTATCTTCTGGAATGTGAAGCAACCAATGACCTTAGAAGAGCTTTAAGAGTTCCTGAATCATGCAGTGGCCACCCTGAAGCCATCAACACAGCCACTCTCCTGGTCAACAAAGGTGTCCAGCAGCTGGACACCCTCATAAAGACTGTGAAGCAGTATCCTCCCCCGCGATAACAGCTTGATGGTTAAATGCAACCTCAGAATACTGAGAAAATAAAAATTGTACCACTTACGGGCTATTCATGCCCGTGCCATCTCTTGGGTGGCTTAATCTTCACCAATCAATCAATCAATCATTATCCTGGCAACAGTCGCCAACGTCGGGGTGTCTCTCTCTCTACATGGACACCACCCAGGAGTATTAGCGATAACTGTTACTCAGCGTAGCCCTGCAGGTCTTCACTCAATCCTCGCGGCGCCACTTTTCGCCAGGAGAGTATCCCAGCCAATCTCCAACCGGCCTTCGTAGTCAAAGATGAGTGGGAACACAGTTTGCTCTCTCCCAACCGTGTGCCGCCCCGACAAGGGCTCTACTATTAACTGCAAGGTCGCCAACTGGTGTTTCCCGTGTCCAGTAACACGTCAGTGGTATTGTGGAATTGTAGTACTAGTGGCAAAGCTCGATCATTACATCTGGTCACAGGCAAGTATATGTCTCTAATATTCTCACTCTTTGGAACTGTTCTATAGCAACAAGATATATGGAGGGATAATATAAACACAAAGGTATTTTGTATTTTACTTAAAACATTTGAAGGTATGATATTCTTATCAACAACGAGGCATCAAGTACATGCAGAAAGTCACTCTCTCTTCATAAAACTGGGACTCAACAAGAGGGCAACATTCCCCCTCGTGTCAATGTCAAAATCAGCTGAGCGGCTCCCCCTCACCGTGCGAATGTTGCTGTACTTGATTCTTTGGGCGTGAAGCGCTTGTTTCTTTAAATTCGTAGGGATCACTATGTTTATCACCAACACAATGTTTACTATAATGGCATAAACGCTGCTGATCACTGCACTAGCCTTAATGCCCACTAATTCATTCCAGTAGAAGTTAACACTGTAGCTCAAAGTAAGGCATTGAACACCATATATCACAGTAATGACAATAAACGTAATAAGACACTGCACAGTCCTTCAACACCGTAATTCACTTAAATGGCAATGACACAGAAAAACTGTACACATGAAAAGTTATTCAAATCAATCAAATCAAATGTTTATTTAGGTAAGGTACATACAGACCAGAGATTTTACAAAGAGTGATGGATTTATAGTTAGGGCTAGTACATGCAATGCCTAAAGCCAGCCACTATTACGCAAAGCGTTTCGGTCATGAAAAACTTAAATGACTAAAGCTTAATACTAATTGAGCATAAAAAGAAAAATGAAAACATGGAATGAAAACAGCTGAAAAAGCAGCACAAATACAATTCTGTCAATAAACAGCGCTCTTTAAAAAAAACAGACATTGGTTGACAATAGAGGGGTAAGGTAGGTTACAGGGAATTTATTAGGTATAGCTTCGTTTTTATCTTAAACTGGTTGAGAGAGGTACAGTCTTTAACATGGTTGGGAAGGTCATTCCACAATCTGGATCCCTTGATTTGTAGAGCATTTCTAGTTTCATTAAGTCGTACTCTAGGAATATCAAAACTGTATTTATTTCTGGTGTGGTGCTCATCAGCATCATGATAAGCAGCTTTACTCATATCTAGCCAAACTCAATATACTTAGCCCTTGCCAATATGGCTTCAAGACCCAAAAAAAGCACTAACGATGCACTTATTAGTATGCTTAACTCGATTCATACAGCTCTTGATTAAAATGAGTTCCCTGTTGGGTTGTTTGTGGACCTGCGTAAAGCTTTTGATACTGTCAACCACCAAAACCTTCTTCTAAAATTACATCATTATGGAGTCAGAGGACACTCCCTACAATACCTCAAATCCTACCTTACTGACAGGCTCCAATATGTTTCTGTGAATAATACAATTTCTCCCACCCTACCCATCAACATTGGTGTTCCCCAGGGCAGCATACTTGGCCCTCTCCTCTTTCTCATCTACATTAATGACCTTCCAAATGCCTCCCAACACCTCAAACCAATTCTATTTGCTGACGACACAACCTTCATTTACTCCAGTCCTGATCCCCTTGCTCTAAATGCCACAGTAAATACTGAGCTAAATAAAGTCCATCTGTGGCTAACTGCCAACAAACTCACCCTTAACATTGACAAAACCTTCTATATTCTGTTTGGCAATAAATCCTCTAATCAAATAAATCTCAAAATGAACAATACCCAAATTTGTAACAAATTAGATGGCAAATTCCTTGGCATTCTCATTGACCACAAGCTTAATTTCCAGGGACACATTCTAAACATATCAAAAAAAGTTTCAAAAACTGTGGGCATTCTTTCTAAGATCAGATATTATGTACCACGCCCTGCCCTGGTGACTCTCTATTGCTCCCTTATCTATCCATATCTCAACTATGGTATTTGTGCTTGGGGCTCTACTACCCAAAATCACTTACGTCCTCTAATTACTCAACACAAAGCTGCTATGAGGACAATATCCAATTCTGGCCCCAGACATCACTCGGTACCCCTACTTAAATCTCTGAATATGTTAGACATTAAGTCACTGCACATTCTCTCATGTGTATTATACATATATAAAACGCTAAACTATAATGCCAATCCTGATCTCAAAATCTTCATAGAAGGTTGTATCAGAACCCATGAGCATCACACCAGAAATAAATACAGTTTTGATATTCCTAGAGTACGACTTAATCAAACTAGAAATGCTCTACAAATCAAGGGGCCCAGAATGTGGAATGACCTTCCCAATCATGTTAAAGACTGTACCTCTCTCAACCAGTTTAAGTTAAAAGCGAAGCTATACCTAATAAATTCCCTGTAACCTACCTTACCCTTCTATTGTCAACCAATGTCTGTTTTTTTCTTTAAAGAGCGCTGTTTGTCGACATAATTGTATTTGTGCTGCTTTTTCATCTGTTTTAATTTCTTGTTTTCATTCTACTCATTATGCTCAATTAGTATTAAGCTTGTCATTTAAGTTTATCATGCCCGAAACGCTTTGCGTAATAGTGGCTTTAGGCATTGTATGTACTAGCTCTACCTATAAGTCAAACAATCCTTGTAAATATTTATTGTATGTGTGTACCTTACCTAAATAAAATTGTATTGTATTGTATTGTATTGCAAGGGATGACCCAATGGAAGAGAAGAACCTATTGAACTCAATAGCAAAATCTGAGGCTGAAAGCTGACCATCGTTATTGGACAGGAGTGTTGGTTTGTTATTTAAAGTCTTCTTTGATCCCAATATTTGTGAAATTGTTCTCCAAGTTTTTTTAATGTTGCTCTTTATTTGGGTAAATTTATCTTCGTAGTATTTAGTTTTGGCTCGTCTAATTATCTTAGATACCAATAATGAGTAATTCTTTGAGAATTCTTTGGAGACAATTCCTAACCTATACTTCATCTCAAGGTCATGTTTTTTATTAATGGATTTAAGTATTTCCTTTGTAAGCCAGGGATTGTTAAGCCTTTTGGTTGTGACTTGTTTTGTAAACATAGGACAGTAGGTGTTATAAAGGCTAAGAGTTTTTTGAAGAAAAGATTGCACTGCTAGGTTGATGTCCCCTATGTTACCTAACTCGGACTCCCAGTTGACATTATCAGCAGCAGTTATAAAATTGTCTATAGCAGTTTCATTGTGCAGCCTAAAACTTAACTCCCTTGACTCTAGAGGTGGTTTGCTAATGTTAGTTAAGAGAAATGTGGGGTAATGGTCTGTAGTGCTATCGATGATTTTACCTGAAGTAAGCGGAGAGGTTATGTTTGTCCAGATGTGATCTAGAGTCGTGGCAGTACTATCAGTGATTCTAGTAGGTCTAGTGATTAAGGGTATGAGGAAGCAGGAATTCATACAGATGAGGAAGCTAACAGCAGTAGGGTGTTCAGGCTCGCAGAGGTCAATATTAAAGTCCCCTGCGATTATTAGATGGTTTTTGTTCAGTCTGTTATCGAGTATTAGATTTCTAAGGTTTGAGTTTAATTCGGACACATCAATGTTAGGAACTCTATAAACTGCACCAACAGACAGGACAGACTCGGCACCCTTGACTCTGAAGCTGGCGAAGATATACTCCCCACAGCAGTCTCTAGTTCTAATTTCTTTTAAGCATGTTAGTTCTTGGTGGTAGTAAAGAGCAGTGCCACCCCCTCTCTGAAGTTGACGACAGTTGTGAATTGCCGAGTAGTTAGGCATGTTAAAGAGTTGAGTAGTATCCTCTTTCAACCATGTTTCAGTAAGTATAACAAAAGATAATTTGTTGTCAATAGTTTCAATCAAGGCACTAACATCATCGAAGTGTTTACCTAGGGATCTAACGTTCAAGTTGATTACAGAGATATTGTGATTATGAGTTAATACATTGTTTACATCATGTGCTGCAAAATATCTGCAATTTAGATCATTAAAGTCATGATTGTCATAGATAGTGGATAAGAGGTTTAGTTCTGGGTCTATACTTGTCTGCGTAAATAAGCTGGTTGCAGGAAAACAAGGCAAGAAAGGCAAATTACAAAGTAGAATTAAGCTATAAAATAGGGAAAAATTTATAAACAATATTGTACAAAATGAACAACAAAAGAAAAAAATGAGGTAGCTTACAAGGGGCTTACAGGGGTACAATGGAGTAAGGGAGTTTGGCGAGGCTAGGCAACCTAGGTAATAAATGAAATTAAAGAAAAAAACATATAAACATGGACTATACAAAACAAAAGATATAGAAATACAAAACAAAGATATAAACAAGACTATACAATACAAAAACAAATTGAGCAAAAAAAAAAAGAAAAAATGAGGTAGATTGCTTACAAGTACTCTCAGGTACACTGTAAGTAACAATTTGCAATTTGAGATGCAGGCAAAGTCAGGGGTACAATGGAGTAAGGGAGCATGGCGAGGTTAGGCAACCTAGGTAATAAATGAAATCAAAGAAAAAGTTGAATAATAAACATAGGCAAATTTAAGCTAATGATTATTAACTATAAATAGTTCAGTTATGACTGTATAATTAATAAGACCTGAAGAAATATTAATGCACTCAATTAATTATGTTCAGTAAATGACTAGTGAAGAGTAAGTTAAAAATTAAGTAAAAAAATGAAACAAGGAGACTTAGGATACCTAGCCCCACTAGTTGACAAGGGGTTAATTAAGTTAATTCATTGAGAGTGATAATGTGGTAAGACAAACCACATTGGGAGAGGAAAGTGTTGAGGTTCTCTTCATTAGCAATTGTAAACATTTTGCCCTCTGCAGTCTTTCTCACCTTTATCAATCCATCGCTGACGAAGCACTGATGAATCGCATCTGGGTTTTGTTGACGGATTTGACGCAGGCGGTAGAGGAGTTCCTGTCTGTTCCTAGTCAAGCACTCGTTGATGTATAATCCCTTCCGTTGGGATGCAGCTGTCCGGACAAGATGGGATTTCATGAACTGGGAAGTCAGCTTCAGGCGAATTTTCCGCTGGTTTTGACCTGATGGATTCTTTTTGCCTACTCTGTAGGCAGCAATAATGTCAGTTTTTGTTTAGAATGACCTGCAATTCGTTTTTTATGAGAGCCTGAGCTATTTCGACACACTTTTCACCTTCACGTTCCACAGGTATATCTTGGGACGACACAATAACAGAGTCTAGCAGCTTTTGTTGGTCTTGTTCTTCCTGAGAGACGGAACGTTGGGCGGATAATGTACTGATACATGCAGTCATTTTGCTGAGAGCTTCCTCCTGTTTTTTTATGGCTGCATCAGTTTTCAGAAGATTGTTTTCCTCACGGAGATCATTCAAGTCATGCTGGAGTTGATCTTGGCTAGCCTTAAAGTTTCTAATATCCTCACGGAGGAGGGTTATTTCTTGTTGTTGATGTTGGAGATTCGCGGGGTTCGCTAGATTCTCATTTTGAAGACTCAAGATGATAGCATTTTGAGACTCGAGGACTAGGCACAACTTTTTGAACCACTGATTCTCGGTCCAGTTAGGGAAATCCAGTGAGGGACCGGAAGCTCGCTTGAATTGCGTAAACTGGGATGTTAGCGTGTTAATAGGAGAGGATTGAGAGGACACCGCTCCCTGGCTCAATAGGGAGGAGGGGAGGGCAGCACCGCCGCCACGGACCCCAGAGCTTCCAAACGTAGAAACACGAGTGTTGTTAGAATTGGCCGGGATGGATGCCTTGTTAAGGGGTTTGTTGCCCTTATTTCCCTGCGCAGTCACATTTTTAGGAGACATGATTTGTTAGAATGGACTGGGGGTATATGTTGTGAAGAAACTTGCGTCAGGCAGCACGGTGGCGGGCAGCATGCACTGATACTCACAGCCGTTGAGGATTGTTTTGAAATTTGTTTGAGAAGGAATGAGTTGATTTTGGTTGGTTACTTTGGTTTTGCTATAACATGCTTGGACTCCATGTACTTAGCAGGCTGTGGGTGGCGGTCTACATTATCTGGCGGTAGTTTAAGGGCTGAAATACAGCTTAGAGTGAGGAGCGTAGCGTGCACTCAACCGCGTCAGACGACAGGCGGTTCTATATTCAACACACAAGCATATATATATATATATATATATATATATATATATATATATATATATATATATATATATATATATATGCGGAAAATCCACAGAGAAATATGAAATGAGGTGAACGTTTCGGCTTTGTTAAAGCCTTTGTCAACACCAGACTGACTAAGGAGAAGGGAGAAGGGGGGAAGATATATAGGCCGACACCTGACCACCCCATCCCAAGGGTTGGTCAGGTGTAATTAACCAAAAACAGGTATAGCTTAGCTTAGAATGGCCAAAGAATATATATATATATATATATATATATATATATATATATATATATATATATATATATATATATATATATATATATATATATATATATATATATATATATATTAGTATATTTTGGTAGCAGTCTTTCCTGTAGACATATATTATTAAATATGACCGAAAAAGTAAGATTAATAATTCTAACACGAATTTTCTCAATCTTTCGTACATTTCTTTTCACTGTTGGAGGTAATTCAAAAATCAATTCTCCAAAATTCATTTTTATTTCTAGTCTGACACGACACTTGAGCGCGTTTCGTAAAACTTATTACATTTTCAAAGACTTTACACATACACAACTGAATAGAACTTACATATCTCCGATTTGTTTATATCTACTTTTGAGTGAGGTGGATGGGGTGAGGTGGTATTTAATAGGGTATTAATTTCATCAACACAAGACAGAACACGAAACAATGGGTATTGAAATGGAAGTGATTGTAGAAAGCCTATTGGTCCATATTTCTTGATGCTTCTATATTGGAGAGGAGTCTTGAGGTGGGTAGAATATAGTTGTGCATTAATTAGCTGTTGATTGCTGGTGTTGACTTCTTAATGTGCAGAGCCTCGCAAACGTCAAGCTGTCTGCTATCGCTATATCTATCGATGATTTCTGTGTTGTTTACTAGGATTTCTCTGGCGATGGTTTGGTTGTGGGAAGAGATTATATGTTCCTTAATGGAGCCCTGTTGCTTATGCATCGTTAAACGCCTAGAAAGAGATGTTGTTATCTTGCCTATATACTGGTTTTTTTGGAGCTTACAGTCCCCAAGTGGGCATTTGAAGGCATAGACGACGTTGGTCTCTTTTAAAGCGTTCTGCTTTGTGTCTGGAGAGTTTCTCATGAGTAGGCTGGCCGTTTTTCTGGTGTTATAGTAAATCGTCAGTTGTATCCTCTGATTTTTGTCTAGGGATAACGTTTCTATTAACAAAATCTTTCAGGACCCTTTCCTCCGTTTTATGAGCTGTGGAAAAGAAGTTCCTGTAAAATAGTCTAATAGGGGGTATAGGTGTTGTGTTAGTTGTCTCTTCAGAGGTTGCATGGCGTTTCACTTTCATTTTTATGATGTCTTCGACAAACCATTGGAGAAGCCGTTGTTGACTAGGACCTGCCTTACCCTACAGAGTTCTTCGTCGACTTGCTTCCATTCTGAGCTGTGGCTGAGAGCACGGTCGACATATGCGTTAACAACACTCCTCTTGTACCTGTCTGGGCAGTCACTGTTAGCATTTAGGCACATTCCTATGTTCGTTTCCTTAGTGTAGACTGCAGTGTGGAAACCTCCGCTCTTTTCCATGACTGTTACATCTAGAAAGGGCAGCTTCCCATCCTTTTCCATCTCGTAAGTGAAACGCAGCACGGAACTCTGCTCAAATGCCTCCTTCAGCTCCTGCAGATGTCTGACATCAGGTACCTGTGTAAAAATGTCGTCAACATACCTGCAGTATATGGCCGGTTTCAAGTTCATGTCGACTAAGACTTTTTGCTCGATGGTACCCATGTAGAAGTTTGCAAACAGGACACCTAGGGGAGAACCCATGGCGACCCCATCTACTTGCTTATACATGTGCCCATCCGGGCTCAAGAAGGGTGCCTCTTTAGTACAAGCTTGGAGTAGTTTCCTCAGAATATTTTCTGGTATGTCAAGAGGAGTACAGGCTGGATCACGATACACTCTGTCGGCTATCATCCCGATTGTCTCGTCCACAGGTACGTTGGTAAACAGCGATTCTGCGTCCAACGAGGCCCTTATCCCTGTGGCCCGTGTGCCCCGCAGTAAGTCAACAAATTCCTTTGGAGACTTCAGGCTGAAGGCGCAAGGAACATAAGGAGTCAGCAGGCCGTTGAGTCGCTTCGCCAGTCTGTACGTGGGTGTGGGTATCTGGCTAATGATTGGCCGAAGTGGGTTTCCAGGCTTGTGTGTCTTGACATTTCCATACGCATATCCAGGTTTATATTCCCCAATGATCTTTGGCAGGTGGAGTCCGGTTTTTTTGGTGTTCACAGTTTCGATCAGTTTGTTGACCTTTTCTTTCAATTCGGCTGTAGCCGAATCTACATGTTAATAGAAACGTTATCCCTACAGACAAAAATCAGAGGATACAACTGACGATTTACTATAAAACCAGAAAAACGGACAGCCTACTCATGAGAAACTCTCCAGACACAAAGCAGAACGCTTTAAAAGAGACCAACGTCGTCTATGCCTTCAAATGCCCTCTTGGAGACTGTAAGCTCCAAAAAAAACAGTATATAGGCAAGACAACAACATCTCTTTCTTGGCGTTTAACGATGCATAAGCAACAGGGCTCCATTAAGGAACATATAATCTCTTCCCACAACCAAACCATCGCCAGAGAAATCCTAGTAAAAACACAGAAATCATCGATAGATACAGCGATAGCAGGCGGCTTGACGTTTGCGAGGCACTACACATCAAGACGTCAACACCAGCAATCAACAGCCAATTAATGCACAACTATATTCTACCCACCTCAAGACTCCGCTCCAATATAGAAGCATCAAGAAATATGGACCAATAGGCTTTCTACAAACACTTCTATTCAATACCCATTGTTTCGTGTTCTGTCTTGTGTTGATGAAATTAATACCCTATTAATGCCACCTCTTGTTCTGTCTTGTGTTGATGAAATTAATACCCTATTAATGCCACCTCACCCCATCCACCTCACTAAAATGTAGATATAAAATCGGAGATGCGTAAGTTCTATTCAGTTGTGTATTTGTAAACTAAAGTCTTTGAAAATGTAATAAGTTTTACGAAACGCGCTCGTGTCGCGTCAGACTAGAAATAAAAATGAATTTTGGAGAATTGATTTTTGATTTACCTCCATCAGTGAAAAGAAATGTAGGAAAGATTGAGAAAATTCGTGTTAGAATTATTAATCTTACTTTTTCGGTCATATTTAATAATATATGTCTACAGGAAAGACTGGTACCAAAATATACTAATATTAAAGCGCACGACCCAGCAGCAAGGAATCAAGCCTTCACGATAAAATATCACCAGGATCTGATTCGTGATCAGATATACAAGGCAGAGAATGAAATCAAAGACAACAAAACGCAACTACTTCATGCTACAAACGAGTGGAGAAATAGCAATATCGACGAAAGTATCCGTACCCGCATTGAACAACACCTCGACATCCTCACAGACCAACATCACCTCAGCACTGAAACAAGGATTATCAAGAAACTAACAACATTATATGGAGGACCTATGGCACTTCCACGACCAAGAGATGGCTTCCTGAACCTTGCAGGAATTAACCTCACTGAGGACCAAGTCACTCTCCTAAATCTGGGCATAACCTGTCATGTTATGTCCAGACCGAGTGAGATGGCCCGGAAAGTAGAGTTGGAAATTCTGTTGGACGACATATTCGACCTCGAGACACAAAAGAAGGTCACTACAAAAGATACCTTACAAGCAGAACTTATTGCAGAAGGAGGTAAGAATCGAGGCAATTACAGAAGCACCATACTGTCTCCCGAGCTCAAAGCGGCAGCTAAAAGCCTTCGTGAGAACAAGGAGATAGTTGTCAGGAGAGGTGACAAGTCGCCAATATATGTCATTCTTAAAAAAGACGAATATCTGGCGAAAATGAACATCATACTCTCTGACCAAACTAAGTTCCAAAGGGTAACGAAGGACACTACAGCCGAATTAAAAGCAAAGGTCAACAAACTGATCGAAACTGTGAACGCCAAGAAATCCGGACTCCACCTGCCAAAGATCATTGGGGAATATAAACCTGGATATGCGTATGGAAATGTCAAGACACACAAGCCTGGAAACCCACTTTGGCCAATCATTAGCCAGATACCCACACCCACGTACAGACTGGCGAAGCGACTCAACGGCCAGCTGACTCCTTATGTTCCCTGCACCTTCAGCCTGAAGTCTCCAAAGGAATTTGTTGACTTACTGCGGGGCACACGGGCCACAGGGATAAGAGCCTCGTTGGACGTAGAATCGCTGTTTACCAACGTACCTGTGGACGAGACAATCGGGATGATAGCCGACAGAGTGTATCGTGATCCAGCCTGTACTCCTCTTGACATACCAGAAAATATTCTGAGGAAACTACTCCAAGCTTGTACTAAAGAGGCACCCTTCTTGAGCCCGGATGGGCACATGTATAAGCAAGTTGATGGGGTCGCCATGGGTTCTCCCCTAGGTGTCCTGTTTGCAAACTTCTACATGGGTACCATCGAGCGAAAAGTCTTAGTCGACATGAACTTGAAACTGGCCATATACTGCAGGTATGTTGACGACATTTTTACACAGGTACCTGATGTCAGACATCTGCAGGAGCTGAAGGAGGCATTTGAGCAGAGTTCCGTGCTGCGTTTCACTTACGAGATGGAAAAGGATGGGAAGCTGCCCTTTCTAGATGTAATAGTCATGGAAAAGAGCGGAGGTTTCCACACTGCAGTCTACACTAAGGAAACGAACATAGGAATGTGCCTAAATGCCAACAGCGACTGCCCAGACAGGTACAAGAGGAGTGTTGTTAACGCATATGTCGACCGTGCTCTCAGCCACAGCTCAGAATGGAAGCAATTCGACGAAGAACTCTGTAGGGTAAGGCAGGTCCTAGTCAACAACGGTTTCTCCAATGGTTTCGTCGAAGACATCATAAGAAGGAAAGTGAAACGCCATGCAACCTCTGAAGAGACAACTAACACAACACCTATACCCCCTATTAGACTATTTTACAGGAACTTCTTTTCCACAGCTCATAAAACGGAGGAAAGGGTCCTGAAAGATATAGTAAATAGAAAAGTTATCCCTACAGACAAAAATCATAGGATACAACTGACGATTTACTATAAAACCAGAAAAACGGCCAGCCTACTCATGAGAAACTCTCCAGACACAAAACAGAACGCTTTAAAAGAGACTAACGTCGTCTATGCCTTCAAATGCCTTCTTGGGGACTGTCATGTTCACAGAAAATGGTACCATCCGTTTTCTATGTGCGGCGGCTGAGACGCCAGAGGGAGGTAAACAATAGAGCATACAGGACGCCCGCCAAGCTTGGTAGCTACTAGTCATGTAATCATATTAAGTATTAAAGTCAGTAACCAAGTCATGACTTTACATCAACCCTACAACCAAGACTTCCTCAGTAACACACAAACACCACATTGGCGACGAGGATGAACTGTGAACGCAGGTATTTGTTCAGTTTCAAACACAAGGGAGAAGCATGCTGCCTGGAGGAGGAAGAGAAGCTGTGAGCGCCATACCCGATGCTGTATGCTAACCGATGCTGTGTGCTAACCAATGCTGTGTGCTAAACGATGCTGTGTGCTAACCAATGCTGTGTGCTACCCAAGCTGTGTGCTACCCAAGCTGTGCTGAAGAAACAGTACTGAGGAATCTGCCGACTTTGTGTACGAAACGATGCTTTGATGTGTACAAAACCTGATGTTTTGGTTACGAAACGACGCTTCGTGCTACAAAATTCATCACACTGAACTGACTGCTGTACCAACTGCTGCACCAACTGCTGTACCAACTGCTGTACCAACTGCTGCTGTACCAACTGCTGCTGTACCAACTGCTGTGCCAACTGCTGTGCTGCTGCTGTGAGTAGGAACAACACATGTACACAAGGGCTAGGTAAGAAGTCAGTTGCTGCTATAGTGTGCACTGTTGTGAACTTTTGCATTAAAATGCTTGTGTGCTTTGCAAAATTAAAGTAATTACAGTGAATTCTTGACTAACATATACAGTGCAGTAAGTGTTTAATATTCTGAGGAACATTTAAGTGATAAGTTACATTTATTCAGTAAAAATGGCAAATATACCTCAGTTTCCTGCATTTGATCCTGACTGTGACCAGACAAACCTGTCACAGAGGTGGGTCAAATGGCTTAAAAGGTTTGAAAATTTGATGATAGTTTCTGATTTCAAAAGTGCTGAAAGAAAGCGTGCCTTTCTACTTCATTATGCAGGTGATAGAGTTTGTGACATCTTTGACACACTGAAAGACACTGGTGGTGCCAAAGATTATGACACTGCCAAAGCCAAACTAACAGAGCATTTCAAACCAAGGCAAAATACTGCTATGGAAATTATGCATTTCAGGAGAGCAAAACAACTCTCTAATGAAACTGTGGATCAATACCACACACGTCTGCAGGGTTTAGCAGCCCATTGTGAGTTTGCTGATGTTGACAAAGAAATCAAACAGCAAATAATTGAAACATGCACATCTACACGTCTCCGTCGAAGAGCTCTAGAACTTGTTGATGATGAAAGTTCTCTTACCAAGATACTGGATATTGCTCGTCGAATGGAAGATGCTGCACGTGATGCTCGTGTCATGGAGTGCAGTGCTAATAACGGTTCTGCCACTGTTACTAACAGTGATGAGGTACGTAAGGTTCAGGGAGGACACCGTGATCAAAGAAGATATCATGGCAAACCTAACAGTAAATTTAGCCGAGAACCACGTCACAACTGGGGTCAAGGAACAAGGCTCAAGCAGTCACAACGACCCACATCAGAGGGTGTCAACAATAAATGTTACAATTGTGGAGGAGACTACCCACACCAAGATAATGTTTGTCCTGCTCAAGGTAAGAAGTGCTATGAGTGTAGAAAACTAGGTCATTTTGGTGCTATGTGTCGTTCTGCACTAAAGAAACCACAGTCAATGAATAAAAGCACTGTACGAGGATCAGGTCATAGGGGTCGAGGTGGTAAACACAATATTGCACCTCATATCCAGAATGTTAATAATATACAAGACAACATTTCATTACAACCAGTCTCAGATGACAGTGAATGTGATTATACTTATGGAGTACAAGCAATCACAGAATGGAATGATCTTCCAAACAACCCAGAGACTATAGTATATATTGCTGGTATTTGTCTCAAAGTTCTTATTGACACTGGATCAAACATTGACACCATGGCTGAGTGCCACTATGAAAAATTTAGAAAACAGTTCCCAAAGCTAGAAAAATACAATGGTAAAGCCACTGCCTATGCTTCGAAGTTAGCCTTGCCAGTGATTGGAACTTTCACTGCAGAGATTAAGTCAAAGAATGCAATGCTCATTACTACATTCCATGTTGTTAGGAATGCAAAGGAGTCTTTACTCAGTTACAAGACTTCAACCAAATTGGGGCTACTTCAGCTTTCTAATGCTGTAGCAGTGGAATCTGCAAACAATGTTGATGGTATTGTTGCTGAATTTTCTGATCGATTTAAATCCATAGGTTGTTATACTGATAGCAAAGTACATCTGCATATCAACCCAGATGTAATTCCAGTTGCCCAACCACATCGCCGACAACCATTCCATACTCGCAAGAAAGTCGATGCTGAACTGGATAGGCTGATAGAACTAGATATCATTGAACCAGTAACAGGCCCAACACCATGGGTAAGCCCAATTGTCACTCCACCAAAGCCGAAGAATCCAGATGAGATACGCATTTGTGTGGACATGCGTGTTCCCAACAAGGCAATAATGCGTGAACGCCATCCTACACCGACTGTAGATGATATGATCTACCGCTTGAATGGTGCAACTATATTCAGCAAGTTAGATTTAAACAAGGGCTATCATCAGCTTGAACTTGATGATGAGAGCCGCTTCATCACAACGTTTACGACACATCGAGGTCTGTATAGGTACAAGCGCCTGAGTTTTGGTATTAACAGTGCTGCCGAGGTATTCCAGCACATCATCAGCCAGGTATTGCAAGACATACCTAATGCTGACAACATGTCTGATGACATCATTGTTTATGGCCGTACCCAAGCTGAACACGACAAAGCTCTTCGTGCAACATTGCAACGCTTACGAGAAAAGAATCTGACGTTAAGCCGAGCAAAGTGTGAGTTCAATCAACATAAAATTGAATTCTTTGGACATGTACTTAGTGACAAAGGTCTGTCTCCAGATCCTAAGAAAGTTGCAGATATCAAGAATGCTGCACCTCCTTCAACGCCCACTGAAGTACATAGTTTTCTGGGAATGGCAAACTACTGTTCTCGCTTCATTCCAGATTTTGCTACCATTACAAAGCCTCTACGTGAGCTCCTGAAGAAAAATGCATCATGGTACTGGAGCGATATCGAGCAAAATGCATTTGATGCTGTGAAAGATGCACTAGTAGAGAATGCGACTGCTGCATACTTTGATCCATCAATGGACACTGAGTTAACGGTGGATGCTAGTCCTGTTGGTTTAGGTGCTGTTTTAGCCCAACACAAACCTGGTCAACCAGATTCCCGAGTAGTAATTGCCTACGCCAGCCGTTCTCTCACAGATGTTGAGCAACGATACAGTCAGACAGAAGGAAGCTCTTGCTCTTGTATGGGGCTGTGAACACTTCAATGTGTATCTGCTTGGTGCGCCCTTCACCACGATGGTCACTGACCACAAACCGTTGGAGACCATCTTCAATAATCCAAAGTCCAAACCACCAGCTCGCATTGAGAGATGGGCTCTTCGTCTGCAACCATACAACTTTACGGTGAAATACAAGCCGGGTGCAGGCAATCCCGCTGATTACATCAGTCGACATCCTGCCAACAGTTTCACCATCACCAAGCATCAGCAAGTTGCCGAGGAATATGTACACTCTGTAACCTGTGATGCAGTCCCTAAGGCTCTAACTCTTGATGAAATCCGTACTGCAACCCTAGAGGACCCAACTCTGCAAGCAACAGTGGATGCATTGACTAAGAAAAAGTTTCTACGCATCCCACCCTCAGGAGTTGACCAAGATGCATTCAAAGCACTTGAACGTATCAAGACAGAATTAAGTGTTACGCAACAACGCGACACTGTGCTGCGAGGTACTCGTATCGTGATTCCAGCTGTTCTCCAGCAACGTGCTCTGAAGCTTGCACATCAAGGACACCAAGGTCTTGTTAGGACGAAACAGCTGCTACGAGAAAAGGTGTGGTTTCCTGGCATTGATCGTCAAGCAAAGGATATGCATGATGCCTGTGTCCCTTGCCAAGCTGCAGTGGATACTTCAAGACCAACACCTCTACAACCTTCACCACTACCTGCTGCACCATGGACGGAAGTATCGATGGACTTCTGTGGACCACTACCAACTAGAGAGTACTTGATGGTAGTCATTGATGATCACTCACGTTATCCAGAAGTAGAAATCATCACTTCCACATCTGCAAAGGCTGTCATCCCGAAACTCGACAAGATCTTTTCAAACTTTGGCATTCCTGAAGTTGTCAAGACAGACAATGGACCGCCATTCAATGGACAAGACTTCGTCAACTTTGCTGAGCATATTGGATTCAAACACCGCCGTGTGATGCCACTACATCCTCAAGCAAATGGAGAAGTTGAGAGATTCATGCAACCTCTCATGAAAGCGGTACGCTGTGCTCATGCCGAAGGACGATCCTGGAAACAAGCTATGTATGCTTTTCTCAGGAACTACCGTGCAACACCACATGGAACACTGGGCAAGTCGCCTGGCGAACTTTTATTTGGACGTCCTATGAGAATCGCACTACCCGTCATGCCAGCCGAGGTAACGGATAAACGTCTCGCTCAGAAGGATGCACTAGCCAAGGGCAAAATGAAAATTGCTCATGATCAACGTGCAAAGGAACAGTTCATAAAGGTTGGTGACACTGTTCTCGTTAAAAAGAAAAAAGAGGGAAAGTTAGATATGCCGTATGATACAAAACCATATAAAGTGATTAGTGTAAAAGGAACTATGGTAACAGCTAGTAATAGAGATCATAGTATAACACGTAATATGGCCTATTTCAAAGTGATTCCAACTAGTGTAGAAAATGAAAAGAAAAAGACAAAAATAGTTATAACCCGACAAACAATTCATCAAGGGATGTTATTGTATTTGGGGACTCGCGTCCTAAACGTCATGTTAAACGCCCTACACGATTTGATGATTAATTGTGTTCCTATGTAATGAAAAGTATTTACTTATTATGCTAAACTAAATTTAATATTGTTTGAATAATGCAGATATCTCATTCAATATTTTGTAACTTTGTATTACAGTTTCTTTCATGTTTAACATTGCATATGTATTTTTAACACTGAAATCCTTTGTGGAAAAGATTAAGTTGTTTAAATTCTTTGTGTGCTTAATTAATGTTAAATGTATGCAGTATCTCTTGATATGGTAATAACTTACTTTGTGTCAATAACTTTGCTTTGTGCTACAAGCATGGTAGACATCCTGTATTCATTCTTTTTAAAGAAAAGGAGGGATGTCATGTTCACAGAAAATGGTACCATCCGTTTTCTATGTGCGGCGGCTGAGACGCCAGAGGGAGGTAAACAATAGAGCATACAGGACGCCCGCCAAGCTTGGTAGCTACTAGTCATGTAATCATATTAAGTATTAAAGTCAGTAACCAAGTCATGACTTTACATCAACCCTACAACCAAGACTTCCTCAGTAACACACAAACACCACAGGGACTGTAAGCTCCAAAAAAACCAGTATATAGGCAAGACAACAACATCTCTTTCTAGGCGTTTAACGATGCATAAGCAACAGGGCTCCATTAAGGAACATATAATCTCTTCCCACAACCAAACCATCGCCAGAGAAATCCTAGTAAACAACACAGAAATCATCGATAGATACAGCGATAGCAGGCGGCTTGACGTTTGCGAGGCACTACACATCAAGACGTCAACACCAGCAATCAACAGCCAATTAATGCACATCTATATTCTACCCACCTCAAGACTCCGCTCCAATATAGAAGCATCAAGAAATATGGACCAATAGGCTTTCTACAAACACTTCTATTCAATACCCATTGTTTCGTGTTCTGTCTTGTGTTGATGAAATTAATACCCTATTAATGCCACCTCTTGTTCTGTCTTGTGTTGATGAAATTAATACCCTATTAATGCCACCTCACCCCATCCACCTCACTAAAATGTAGATATAAAATCGGAGATGCGTAAGTTCTATTCAGTTGTGTATTTGTAAACTAAAGTCTTTGAAAATGTAATAAGTTTTACGAAACGCGCTCGTGTCGCGTCAGACTAGAAATAAAAATGAATTTTGGAGAATTGATTTTTTATTTACCTCCAACAGTGAAAAGAAATGTAGGAAAGATTGAGAAAATTTGTGTTAGAATTATTAATCTTACTTTTTCGGTCATATTTAATAATATATATATATATGTCGTACCTAGTAGCCAGAATGCACTTCTCAGCCTACTATGCAAGGCCCAATTTGCCTAATAAGCCAAGTTTTCATGAATTAATTGTTTTTCGACTACCTAACCTAACCTAACCTAACTTTTTCCGCTACCTAACCCAACTTAAGCTATAAAGATAGGTAGGGTTGGTTAGGTTCGGTCATATATCTACGTTAATTTTAACTCCAATAAAAAAAAATTGACCTCATACATAATGAAATGGGTAGCGTTATCATTTCATAAGAAAAAAATTAGAGAAAATATATTAATTCTGGAAAACTTGGCTTAATAGGCAAATCGGGCCTTGCATAGTAGGCTGAGAAGTGCGTTCTGGCTACTAGGTACGACATATATATATATATATATATATATATATATATATATATATATATATATATATATATATATATATATATATATATATATATATATATATATATATATATATATATATATATATATATATATATATGTCGTACCTAATAGCCAGAACGCACTTCTCAGCCTACTATTCAAGGCCCGATTTGCCTAATAAGCCAAGTTTTCATGAATTAATGTTTTTTCGTCTACCTAACCTACCTAACCTAACCTAACCTAGCTTTTTTTGGCTACCTAACCTAACCTTACCTATAAATATAGGTTAGGTTAGGTTAGGTAGGGTTGGTTAGGTTCGGTCATATATCTACGTTAATTTTAACTCCAATAAAAAAAAAATTGACCTCATACATAGAGAAAAGGGTTGCTTTATCATTTCATAAGAAAAAAATTATAGTAAATATAATAATTCAGGAAAACTTGGCTTATTAGGCAAATCGGGTCTTGAATAGTAGGCTGAGAAGTGAGTTCTGGCTACTAGGTACGACATATATATATATATATATATATATATATATATATATATATATATATATATATATATATATATATATATATGTCGTACCTAGTAGCCAGAACGCACTTCTCAGCCTACTATGCAAGGCCCAATTTGCCTAATATGCCAAGTTTTCATGAATTAATGTTTTTTCGACTACCTAACCTACCTAACCTAACCTAATCTAACTTTTTCGGCTACCTAACATAACCTAACCTATAAAGATAGGTTAGGTTAGGTTAGGTAGGGTTGGTTAGGTTCGGTCATATATCTACCTTAATTTTAATTCCAATAAAAAAAAATGACCTCATACGTAATGAAATGGGTAGCTTTATCATTTCATAAGAAAAAAAATTGAGAAAATATATTAATTCTGGAAAACTTGGCTTATTAGGCAAATCGGGCATTGCATAGTAGGCTGAGAAGTGCGTTCTGGCTACTAGGTACGACATATATATATATATATATATATATATATATATATATATATATATATATATATATATATATATATATATATATATATATATATATATATATATATATATATATATATATATATATATAAAGTTTGTGTGTGTGTAATTTATATAAACAAATAAATAAATATTAATTAATTTAGTTAATATCTTTTCAGGGAAAACTTGCAAGTATGATTCGTATACAAGAGGGGCAACAAGAGGCAGAGGATGTCTACTAAGAAAATTCACAATTAAGTGTTTATCCTCACACTCTTGATATATGGTCTTCTCTGGTCTCTTTATTTTCTCTCCTCACAAATGTCCCTTTTTTTAATTTCTTTTACGTTTCTCTCCTGTTTTTCTTGTCTCTTTTTATCTCTCCCTTCCTCCTCTCTTCTAACACCTCTCGTTTTCTGTCTCTTCTTGCTTCTCTCTTCCTTTACTTTTTACATTTGTGGAATTCACTTGCGTCATTTTTATCTAATCTTTTTCTTATCTTGTCTTTCTCTTCAATGTTCTCTCATTTCTCTCTCAACTCTGTTGTTTCTATAGTCTTCTCTCCCCTTGCCTTAATTTTGTTCTGTCTCCTCTCTTCTTGCATGGTGCTAACATTTGAATAAATGATTTATAATTTGTATTTTTAGTCATAGAAAAACTATAGTGTTATGTTATATAGTATATAGTGTATACTCAGGAAATTTTACTTGTTTTAGTTTTAAGTAACAATAACTGCTTGTGACGTCAGACTGATCTCAGCATGACATGAATCACAGGCTGCTTGATCATGAATTGTTTGAAGGTGCTTAATTATAAGTTCTCTTGAATAATATATATTTTTTCTCTCTTTTTTTCTTTCTATCTTTCTTTTTCTTTCTCTTTATTTCTCTCTTTCTTTTTCTTTCTTTCTTTCTTTTTCTTTCTTTCTCTTTTGTTTTCTTTCTTTCTCTGAAAGAATTTTTTTCTTTCACTTTCTACATGAATATTATACTTGACTGTGTTTACATTCACTTGTAGATTTTTATTTTTAGTTAATTAGTCCTAAACTTTAAGATTTTACTTTATAATTTGAATAAATGATTTATAATTTGTATTTTTAGTCATAGAAAAATTATAGTGTTATGTTATATAGTATATAATGTATACTCATGAAATTTTACTCTTTTTAGTTTTAAGTAACAATAACTGCTTGTGACGTCAGACTGATCTCATCATGACATGAATCACAGGCTGCTTGATCATGAATTGTTTGAAGGTGCTTAATTGTCAAGTTCTCTTGAATAATATATATTTTGTCTCTTTCTCTTTTCTTTCTATCTTTCCTTCTCTTTTTCATTTTCTTTCTTTCTCTTTCTTTTTCTCTTTCTTTCTCTGAAAGAAAGAAATCTTTTCTTTCACTTTCTACATGAATATTATACTTGACTGTGTTTACATTCACTTGTAGATTTTTATTTTTAGTTAATTAGTCCTGAACTTTTGATTTATAGATTTTTATTTTTAGTCATAGAAAAACTATAATGTTATATGTATACTCGGGAAATTTTACTTGTTTTAGTTTTAAGTAACAATAACTGCTTGTAACGTCAGACTGATCTCAGCATGACATGAATCACAGGCTGCTTGATCACAAAATCTATTGTGTTCACATATTGCATATATAGATTTTTATAGATTTTTAGATTTGTACTTTTATATTCTGTTACAGATATAGTCTATATATTTCGAGCTATTACATATATTTTGTTGTATTACTCAATCTTAAATAAATATAATATTTTAATTCTCTTTTTGTACCCTATTTATTTGTAATTTACACGTACATATATAGGATGTCCATTTCTTTCTCAGATATGTCTTCTTTCTTTCTCTCCCTTTCTATTTCAGATATAATTTAAAAAATTATTATACCCTGATTTACCCTAAACGTTTTAATGTAGGTAATTAAAAGATTATAAAAAGTTTTTTTTAAATGATATTTATTTACGTTCTAAGGTCGTATATAAAAATTATCAAAAAACATTTTTAAAACGTAATTATAAACGTGCTGAAAACAATGAAATGTCGTTTTTAGAACGTTTTAAAAACGTGAAAATGTTTGCTGGGTATTTGCCTTGCTTGTTACACTAAAATGTGTACAAGTGTGTGTGTCTATGTATGTATTAACACGATGTACTGAACGGGGTGAGAATAGCTTGAGCTACCTCATCCATTTGTATGTATTTTACCTCAATAAACTTATTTCAATTTCAATTTCAATTCAAGTCTCCAAACTTGATGCATTAATTGTAAGTGATTTTCTACCATCCTGCATTAATTGTAAGTGATTTCTATCATGCTTAATTGCGCGCAACTCTCTAAGACACAATTGTAACATGACCGTGTCTGAAGCTAGACTGAAAACACAACATTATTAGTGATGGTAACATAAGCCATTTCATGTGAATTCCATCTTCGTTGACCTCTGAAACTTGAGGAATGGTCCAGAAAATAGCTACTAAAGTTTAAGTCAAGTGTGAAGATACTTTAGTTGATACTTAGATACTTCCAATAAGTGTAAACATAAGTGCTGACTATGCCACCTTCCTCTATTCAGACCCCAACCCAAACGCACTATATAATAATGAAAATAATAGATTTAAAAAGTCCACTCATGGATGTAAACTAACAAACTCACATCAAACATAAAAAAGACCGACTACTATTTTTGTTCGAAAGTAAATCCTGAAACCAAATTCAACTTCAGATACACAATGTTAACATTAGCAATAATGATTATGGAAAGTTCCTTGACCTATACATAGACAAGAGACTGAACTTCAGCATCCACATACAACACATATGTGAGTGGTGAGAGAGAGAGAAAGAGAGAGAGAGAGAGAGAGAGAGAGAGAGAGAGAGAGAGAGAGAGAGAGAGAGAGAGAGAGAGAGAGAGAGAGAGAGAGAGAGAGAGAGAGAGAGAGAGAGAGAGAGAGAGACAGACAGACAGACAGACAGAGAGAGAGACAGAGAGAGAGACAGAGAGAGAGAGTGAGAGAGTATTCACCTAGTTGTGCAGGCGCGGGTTGAGCTCTGCTCATTCGGCCCGCCTCTCAACTGTCAATCAACTATTACTGACTAACTAATTTTTTTTCTCTCGCACACACACACACACACACACACACACACACACACACACACACACACACACACACACACACACACACACAAACAATCGACCGGGTAAACAAGGATAAACTATTCAACACTGGTGGGACGCGAACAAGGGGACACAGGTGGAAACTGAGTACCCACATGAGCCACAGAGACGTTAAAAGGAACTTTTTCAGTGTCAGAGTAGTTAACGGATGGAATGCATTAGGCAGTGATGTGGTGGAGGCTAACTCCATACACAGTTTTAAATGTAGATGTGATAGAGCCCAGTAGGCTCAGGAATCTGTACACCAGTTGATTGAGAGTTGAGAGGCGGGACCAAAGAGCCAAAGCTCAACTCCCGCAAGCACAAATAGGTGAGTACACACACACCAGGAAGCAACCCGTAGCAACTGTCTAATTTCCAGGTACCTATTTACTGCTCGGTGACATCACATTAACATTTACAGAGAGTAGAGAATTAATTAGGTATCTGGGAGCTAGTTAACTGTTGTGGGATGTATATCTTGAGGTACTGTATACAATGTTCACAACAGAGCAATGTATAATCATTTCATTGTATACAACACATTGAGAAAGAATGAAGGTTAGATCCGAAAATTATTGTGTGGCTCTCTCATGACTTGTTTCCGGTGCGAAGAGTTGTGAATTTACATGAAAATGTACCAACAAAATCTTGTTACATAGCAGTAGGAGTAACATTTACTCCCTAGGTCCACGAGTCTAGAGCGCTGTCCACTCGGCCACCACCTCCCTTATGAGAGGGAGAGAGTGAGTGTGTGTGTGTGTACTCACCTAATTGTGCTTGGGGGGTTGAGCTCTGGCTCTTTGGTCCCGCCTCTCAACTGTCAATCAACTGATGTACAGATTCCTGAGCCTACTGGACTCTATCATATCTACATTTGAAACTGTGTTTGGAGTCAGCCTCCACCACATTACTGCCTAATGCATTACATCTGTTAACTATTTTGACACTGAAAAAGTTCTTTCTAACGTCCCTCTGGCTCATTTGGGTACTCAGTTTCCACCTGTGTCCCCTTGTTTGCGTACCACCCGTGTTAAACAGTTTATCTTTATCTACCTTGTCAATTCCTCTGAGAATTTTGTAGGTAGTGATCATGTCTCCCATACTCTTCTGCCTTCTAGTGTCGTGAGGTGCTTTTCTCGCAGCCTTTCTCCGTAGCTCATGCCTCTTAGTTCTGGGACTAGCCTAGTGCCATATCTCTGAACTTTTTCAAGCTTCGCCTTGTGCTTGACAAGGTACGGACTCCATGCTGGGGCCACATACTCCAGGATTGGTCTTACATATGTGGTATAGAAGGTTCTGAATGATTCCTTACACAGGTTCCTGAAGGCTGTTCTGATGTTAGCCAGTCTCGCATAATCACACACTCACGTGTGTGTGTGTGTGTGTGTGTGTGTGTGTGTGTGTGTGTGTGTGTGTGTTTACTAGTTGTGTGTTTACTAGTTGTGTTTTTGCGGGGGTTGAGCTTTGCTCTTTCGGCCCGCCTCTCAACTGTCAATCAACTGTTTACTAACTACTTTTTTTTTTTTTTTTTTTTTTTTTTTTTTTTTTTTTTACACACCAGACACACTTTTTTTGGGGGGGAGGGAGAATTAACAGAAGAATTAACTACAGACTATGATTAACTATGAGACTAATTAGACTAATTAACTATGAGAATTAACTACACTTTTTTTTTTTTTTGTGTGTGTGTGTGTGTGTGTGTGTGTGTGTGTGTGTGTGTGTGTGTGTGTGTGTGTGTGTGTGTGTGTGTGTGTGTGTGTGTAAAATATACACTGAGGACAGGCAGCTTGTGCATGTCTATTCGTTAGGTGTATATCGAGGTCTACCTCCAAGGTCGAACTACTGACCTCCACATTCACCCTGGGCACAAGTAGTCTCGAACCACTAACCCCAGGAGCAGGAGACAGTAGTTCTATTAACTACTTTACCTACAGCATAAAGAAGAATTCCAGAAACAAGAAATGGCAGTTGTTAACTGCTTCTGGAATCCTTCCTCGAATGTAGATGTTGCAAGGTTCTTTGATTATGTAAGTTAACAATAAAGAACTAGATACAAATTAAATGTGTGCTATAAAATATGTGTATGTGACATATATTCATATAAGCACAGACGTTGCGGTATTCAGAGTAAGGACAGTTTTTCCTCAGACCCATGCTCAGAGTTCCTAGAAACCAGGACAATTCAGTAATCATGCGAAACAGCGGCATCTCTTACCGAGTCCATTTTGAACAAAAGGTAGTGAAAAAAAATATCGAGTACATACAAGCAAAATATATATTCAGGCGTTAAGTGTGCAACTTCATCATAGTGAATAATAATAATGGTTCTGTCAACTATGGGTTTCACAATAAACTAAAGGTAACAGGATGAGCATGGGTTGCACAAACTATTGGTAACAGGATGGGTATGGGTTGCACAATAAATTACTGCGCTAGGATGAGTGTGTGTGTGTATATTATAAATATATGTGTGTGTATATATATATATATATATATATATATATATATATATATATATATATATATATATATATATATATATATATATATATATATATATATATATATATATATATATATATATATATATATGTCGTACCTAGTAGCCAGAACGTACTTCTCAGTCAACTATGCAAGGCCCGATTTGCTTGATAAGTCAAGTTTTACGAATTAATATATTTTCTCTAATTTCTTTCTTATGAAATGATAAAGCTACCTATTTCATTATGTATGAGGTCAATTTTTTTTTATTGGAGTTAAAATTAACGTAGATATATGACCGAACCTAACCAACCGTACCTAACCTAACCTATCTTTATACGTTAGGTTATGTTAGGTAGCCGAAAAAGTTAGGTTAGGTTAGGTTAGGTAGGTTAGGTAGTCGAAAAAAACATTAATTCATGAAAACTTGGCTAATTAGGCATATCGGGCCTTGCATAGTAGGCTGAGAAGTGCGTTCTGGCTACTAGGTACGACATATATATATATATATATATATATATATATATATATATATATATATATATATATATATATATATGTCGTACCTAGTAGCCAGAACTCACTTCTCAGCCTAATATGCAAGGCCCAATTTGCCTAATAAGCCAAGTTTTCATGAATTAATTGTTTTTCGACTACCTAACCTACCTAACCTAACCTAACCTAACTTTTTCGGCCACCTAACCTAACCTAACCTATAAAGATAGGCTAGGTTAGGTTAGGTAGGGTTGGTTAGGTTCGGTCATATATCTGCGTTAGTTTTTACTCCAATAAAAAAAAATTGACCTCATACATAATGAAATATGTAGCTTTATCATTTCATAAGAAAAAAATTAGAGAAAATATATTAATTCAGTAAAACTTGGCTTATTAGACAAATCGGGCCTTGCATAGTAGGCTGAGAAGTGCGTTCTGGCTACTAGGTACGACATATATATATATATATATATATATATATATATATATATATATATATATATATATATATATAATGTCAAGCCGAACTGCCAGAGATACTTGTAGCCAAGTCTTATACGAGCTTTGACAACATCTGTTAGTCTACTGACTTTGTTACTTGCCCCATACACATGTTTTATTTCACACATTTCATTGTGATGAACGATGGACCTGCTAGTTCCAGTTTGCACTGTTCTACTTTCTTCAAATCCATCCAGGAGTTCTCGTCTAATGACACTTTTAAGGGACCTATTTGATAACTCAAGATTCCATTCAATACTGTCTTACTTTACTGCAGCCTTAGCAAGGGCGTCAACTTTGTCATGTTCCTGCATGCCAATGTGAGAAGGAATCCTCAACATTTTTATATTTACCCTCTTGCTAAGTATTCTTATATATCTACGTCTAGCTTCCAAGACAAGCACGTTATTACTTGATTGCAAACTGTTTATTGCTCGTAGTGAGGATAGGGAGTCAGAAATAATTAAGCTGTCTACTTCAGTGTTGTCAATAATTTCGAGTGCTACCAGTATCGCTACCAACTCGGCTTGCATTTTGGACGCCCAGTTACAAATTCGGATATTTCTTTGAATTGTGCTGCCATCGGGCTGATGAGCAATAACAGCACTTCCTGCCCTCCCTGTAGCTGTATTGAGTGATCCGTCAGTGTATATGGTCTGTGCAATGTTGTTTTCAGCTTGTATATTGTGAATGTGTTCTATGGTGCTTAATTTAGCAGCAAGCTGAGCATGAGGGTTGCTTGTGATTAGTTTCTTGGTGGGGTATGCAGGGGTCAGGATGTCAAAAGGTACTATCTGCCAGGGTGGAAGGAAGGGCTGTACTCTTTCATCTGTATATACATCGTGCAGTCCCATCATTTTAATATGAGTGGCAGTTCTTTGAATCCATTTAGACTCGCTAGTTCCATTTCGTATGTGTTCTAACAGTGCAACTGACACAATGTTGTTTTTGTTATCACGCAGCAGCTTTAGTCCCATCATAAGATTAATTTCAAATATTCTATCTCTAATGCTAAGTATATTTAATTCTTTCCGCATGTTGAGAACTTTGGTAGTTATAGGACAGCCAAGTATAATTCTGAGTGCTTCATTTTGCATTTTTTCCAGTCTATCAATACTTTTGCCATTCTGCAGGACCAAAGCTGGTGCATGATAGTCTATCAGAGACCTTATATACGCTAAATACATCATTCTTGCTATTCTAATATTAACACCATATTTCGGGCTGTACCCCACTACAGTTCTGAGAGCCTTGAGTCTGTCTCTACATTGTTGATGTAACTTATTGACTGCAGTTGAGGTACAAGGGACAGAGACACCAAGGTATTTGAAAGAAGAGACATAGTCTATTGGTATGTTGTCTATCTTAAGTTTTCGTGGTCCACTTTTGCGGTTGCCAATTTGTCTGTTAAATACCTTAGTTTTAGCAGCGTTGATTACAAGACCAAGGCTCTCACAAGCTGTATGTATACAATTTAAGACTGCATTTTGCGGTGGGTTTTAGTATGCACAAGGATGTCATCTGCATAGCTGATAGTGATGTTTGCCGGACTAGTTGGGATTGATTTTAGTAAAGCATTAATTAGAACATTAAACAAGGTAGGACTAAGTACTCTTCCATGTGGGGTGCCTAGTTCCATTACTTTAGTTTCACTCTTGTAGCCTTGGAACAGCGCAGAGGACTTCCGGTTGGTAAGATAGCCTCGTATCCACTGTAATAAATGTCCCCCTATATCCATTCTCGCTAATTCATACATAATCACTTCCCTATTAGCAATATCAAAGGCATTTTTTAAATCAAGAAATGTTGTGTACTTGTGCCTTTTATCTCCATGAACAGTAAGAAAGGTTGTGATACTGTTGTGTACACTTTTACCATGTGTGAAACCATTGATATCAGGTGACATGTGCTCTTTAACTCTATACAATAATCTATTAAGCACCATTCTCTCAAAGGTTTTGCACATGCAACTGGTCAGTGAGATGGGACGGAAAGCATCAGGTTGGCCAGGCTTTGGTACAGGTACCGTAAGACTGGTGGTCCATGATACAGGCAACTGCCCAGAGACATAGCTGGCATTAAACAATTCTAATAATGGGTTACCGGGTACACGATGTAGGAGTCTTAGAATATCATAGGTGATACCGTCCTCACCAGGAGCAGTGCTACTGCCCCTGGAGAGGGCTGCATCCAATTCATAATCTGTATATGGAACATCACATTCATCATGTTGCTTGCTCAACATGAAATTTATGAGAGAATTTCTGTCTGTGGACCTCGCCTGCAATTTCTCCCCAGTGCTAGCTGGTAGCATTCCAAGGCTGGAAACCTGAGCCCATTTTGCAATTAACTGATTGGCTTTCTGTAGCGGGTTTGAGTGTGAAACTTGTCTACTATTTTTACCAATAATTTTGTTTATGCCTTTCCAGGCTTTGCCCAGGGAAGTATGCAGGTTAAGTCCACTAACAAAACCCTCCCATTCATTTTGTCTCAGTTCAGTCATTCTCTCCCTTGCCGCTGCAAGCGCGGCCTGAAACAGTTTTAACATTTGAGGAGTTCTAAGACTCTTATATGCTTTACCTGTCTGTCTAGCAATTGATTTAAGCTCTTTCAGTTTAGCATCATCATAGTACTGGTTGTGTCTGACCTGTTTACCAGTACTTCTTTTTGTTTGGCGTGACTCACTATTTTTGATGGCCTCATAGGTATATGGGTACATCCGGTCTCTTACCCTCGACCGCGTCGGTACCTTTATGGTCAGGAAGCCACGGATATTTACAATGGGGCTCGGTCAGTCAATATGATTCCTTTGACATCACTCAACTTATGTATTCTGTTCTCGTATTGACAATTTGAATGACATCAAGAATATTTTGAATATCTTCTGACATAGATGGTGCTGTAGTTGATTGTTGTTCATGACTTGTCCAATGGGTCGAGACTGGTCTCATTAGCATCGCTCAGATTAGTGGGAAGAAATTCTTGCTGCAAGAATGTGTGTTCTCAGAGCTAACTAGGGTAACTAAAATACTTATTTCCTAAATAAATACTTTAATTGTAAATATTTGAAAATATATGGTATGTTTCAGAATTTCTGACGATATAAAACATATTGTGGTTTATAATTAAGTTCTTAATAGTGATCCTATCCTGCATCATAATTTACATAATATCTACTTCTGTTTTGTGTATTAAAATGACTACTTTTTATGTTAATTTCTTTCTGTAAATGATGATGATGATAAAGTTCAGTAAATGTAAGTAAGAACATAAGAATGAAGGTAACTGCAAAAGACTTATTGACCCATACGAGGCAGCTCCTCATATGGAGCTGCCTTTGATAAGTAATTACCAAAGAAGGCACCAAGCCGGGAAGGCTGTGTAGCACAATCAAATAAGTCAACTGCTCCTGAAGAGGACGGTATTACTTACAGTTTACTGAGATTAGTCTCACAAGTACCAGGTAATCCACTTTTAGTGTTGTACAGAATGAGTTTAAGTGAAGGAGTATTACCTGATGATTGGACAGTGTCATTGTTCCCATCCCCAAAGCACACTCAGATAATTATAGACCCATATCTCTAACATAATTTTGTCTATTAGCACAGTTTTCGGCGTGAATGCATTTTGGTTCTACAAGGTAGCCAACTCCATCAAAATATTAAATATGTACCCAACTCAATTAACGATTAATCAACCAATTACTCCATGGGATAACTTGGATCTAGCAGTTGATTTTGTAAATGCACCCAAGAAAGATAATGTACACTCTACATTATTAAAACAGTTAACACTGTGAAGCATCACTGAAAGTACTCAGAGTATGGGTAACGATGTGTATCAGTGCTATACCGACGGTTCTGTAGAAGAAGGTGGACGATGTACCGGATGTGCATGTAATATATTTGAACAATCTTCTCTCGTACATACATGAATGAAGCGCGTCAATGATTGGGCAAGTACAACTCAAACCGAACTTGCAGGCATATACCTTGCCACTGAATTTTTAAAACACAAAGGCAGTCGACTTATATACTGTGATTCGCAGAGTGCACTCCTGGTATTGAACGCACATAGTAGTGACACCCAGAAAATAGTCAGTGATATTCGAATGAATATTTTAGCTGCCAAAGAAAAGAGATTTGAAATTAAATTCCTATGGATACCATCACATGTTGGCATCTCAAGGCATGACACTGTTGATATGCTTGCAAAGACAGCCTGTAGAAAACCAGTGGTGGAAATTTATATGGGTGTTTCATTAGCAGTGACAAAGAGAATACTTAAGCAAACATCTAATGAAAATCTCACCGACCTAACAAATTCACAAAGACCTGAAAATTGTAGCATTAAATATTATGATGGATATCGTGCGGAGACATTCACATACAGGATTAATGGAACAAGAACCCAGCAATGTGATGTTATAGTGGCCATAATACGCTTGGGATATAGACGTATCTGGCAGCTTTCTCAAAACCCAAATGTCGAGTACACAATGTGTCAACTTTGTGAAAGAGAAAATATGCACTCCCTTGAACATTATATTGTAGAATGTCCCATACTGACTGACTTTCGCCCTCCTGGGCTAAGGTATGCTGAACTGTGTAATTACTATTTGAGTACTGGAACACTTGATGATATATTGAACTTGTACCCTAGACTGACCATGTAACGTATCAATTATACAATGAATGTATGTGATGTAACTCTATAACCTGAGCTTGTGAAAGCACCTTAATCACCTTCAGTGATTAAGTGCTTAATTGCACACTAGTTTCTCTATCAGTTATCTCACCTTGTCAGAGTAAAAGAGACAAATATATGTGTATGTATGTGTGTATATATGTATGTATATATATGTATATGTACGCATACGTCTGTGTGTGTATATGTATGTGTATAAAGTATATGTGGAAGCTGGTCAGAATTCAATTTCACCTTTGTAAATGCACGTTAATGACACTATGTAAAAGACACATCGAACAGTTTATGTAGGGCATACGTAAATCTGTGTATTTATGTATTTACGTATGTAGCTTTGCCTAGCATTTTAAAAACACTACAATCACCTTATGTGGTTGATTGTTCAATAAATCCCTGAACTATATGTTTAACAAATCTCTAACCCTATCAATGGAGTTAGTTTAGTTCATATATTATGCACCCTATACCCATCTTGTGGGCGGTAGTGGAAAGGGTTAGAGTCCATGGCGGACTGAAGAAAATGTATATATGCTGGTTAGCATTGTTAATGTGTGGCCACGTCTGTGGTAGAAAATAATACAAAAAATCAAATAACGGTATTATTGAAACTTTATAGGAAAACATTAAATCCTAAATATATCTTTAATATTATACTTGAAATATTGTATACTTTGCTCTTTCCATTGTACTTCTGCACCTGCTGGCAAGTGGTTCGGTGCAGTGTGCAGGTGATGTTCATTACTGGGTGAGCTGGCAGGTGGTGCTCACCTGCCAGCTCACCCAACGAAAATTTGGTTTTTAATACACTTACACATTTATTGGGTCTTTCCTTCACCTTCATTCAAGCACTAGGGTATTACAGTAAGTGTTTTAATTATAATATTTATTAACGTTATTATTTTTAATTTTTATTATTATTAGTATTATTATTAACAGGAGAGGAGTGTGTGTGTGTGAGGGGGGGGGGATAATGGTACACATGTCCACATCCCAATGCCCGCCCTTCCAGGACTGGGGGTGCGGGGGTGTACAATAAACTATACCCACATCCGGCGGCAGCTTGTCGAAGGCGGAAGTGTAGCCTAGAGAATTTGTCATGATAATTAGTGATGACTCTTATTTTGATTATGGGTCCGTAATCCAGTTAAGCTTTTATTCTTAATTTATATTACAATGCTGGTAAAATACACTTCTTGATGATGAGTATGGAGTACAAATGAACTCATTGTGTACCCAAGTTCAAGTTCAAGTATGTTTATTGAGATAAGCAATAAATACATCTCAAAGGGATAGAGTAGCTTAGGCTATTTCAACCCCCCTCTAATTCAAGTCCCTCAAGGGGCGCACAAATACTGTGACTACAAATAGACAAATAACATTACAAGAATTGTGTACCCTATACTAACAGGATGAATATAGGGTACACAATAAACTACCACTCACATCATGGGTATGGGTTGCACAAGAAACTATCGCGCAGAGGATGAATATGGAGAGCAAAGTAAACAAAGATTCACACGATGAGAAAGGGTTGCGCAATGTCCTATGACTCACAGAATGAGTATTAGCTGCACAATAAACTACAGGTCACAGGATAAGTATGGGTTGCACAATAAATTACAGGTCACAGGATGGGTATGGGCTGCACAAACTACCGGTAACAGGATGAGTATGGGATGCACAATAAATTACGGGTCACAGGATGAGTATGGGTTACACAAACTACTGGTAACAAGATGAGTATGGGATGCACAATAAATTACCGCACAGAGGATGAGTATAGGGTGCACAAACTGGTTGGGTAAATGGAAATGGTTGGGTACATTTCCTTTCACCTAATGCGACTATTCATGTGTCCGGACACCGGCAATTGTGTGGTATTGGCTATTTATTTAACCATAACTTTGCATTCATTTAATAATTATATTAAGATATGTTTTCCTTGAAATGTAGTTACATTATCGTCTACATGGCTTTATTCTGACATAAAGACCTAAGGCGTTACTTTGCATATATGCAAAGTAATTATAAAATTGATTGGCTTGTGTGGAGGCCTTCACACTCCCTGAGCGAGCCATCAAGTAACTATAAAAAGGCATATATCTTAACTTTCAATTCAGTTATATTTATGCCAAAGTATTAACATGCAGCTTATATTTATGTCTTTATGATGACATAGAAAACTTCGTTTATTACAATATCTAGATTAAATTAACATTGATCTTCGGAAGGTCATAGTTCCCATATCGGTAAGGAGAGCGTCGGCCATGAAGCCTTGTTTAAAGTATGAATATTTTTCCTCTCTAATAAGGTATAATCTCTGTGATGGATTCACAAAAACTATTTTATATCTGCCTTTCTGATAACATATACAAATATAATCTTTATTTGTGAATATTTGTTAATTAAGCAATATATCAGAGGGCGTGTAGGGTTCGGTGTTCAATGAACGAAAAGGACTGGATCACTGTGTACAGGAGGCTGATATGGCAGCAAACACTCTCCTGGACGCCATATTTCTTGGATAAGTCGCTCCACACAATTGTCGCTTGGACCGTCGACTTCCTATGGCGTCACCTCTCACATATTTACGTCTAATTTCGTTATGAAATTAGATTATTTCAGAGTAAAAATAGGTTTGATCATGTTCTATGTGTAGCACCAACATTATAGTAAGTAAATATGCCATATTTCTTCATTACTTACGTAATGCTAGGACGATTTGGGTAGTTTTGTCCTGATTTGGGGTGATTGGGGTAATTCTATGGACCGCCCCTAGGAGGCCCCGACAAGATCGGCGATAGCTTCTTGTTGGGTGTCCTGCCTCTAATTGTGGCTCCATGGTGGGTGTGGGGGCACATTCGTGAGTGAATTCTTCTTTTCGTCAAGATGATAACCCCTGTTTCGGCTGCTTCTGGCTTACCTTCTCAGGCTCGTGGGGTGGGCGACCAAGCCCCCGAGTCGGTCCGTATTGGAAGACCGGGCTCTGTAGCCTCCGCTGCATTGGGCCCCGACCTTGCTCCTCCTTTGGCCTCTCTGACTCCTTCCCCTGGCTCCCCTCCCTCCTCTGTGGTTGGGTCGAGCCCCAAGCCCCCAGTGGTGACTACCTCGTCCCCTGCCGCGGCTCCTTCTCTAGTTGTAACTACTGCGCCTTTTAACCCCTCTCTCTCTGGGGGTTCTCACCGCCGTCCTCGTCACGGCCGCCCTCGCTCGATTCCTTCCAGTTCTGCTACCTATCAAGCCTTGTTTGGTCCCGCTTCGTGGGCCAAATATTTTGATCTCCTCCCTCTTGATTCTGCGCCTCCTGACGATTTCTCCCTTCATCGACATCTCGTTGATTCCGTGGATGCCTCCATTACATTCAACCCCACTCGTCTCGGTACACGTGTCGTTGCTGCTCCTTCTCAGGATGCTGCTTCCCGCTTGGCTGCCTTATTCTGCCTTGGCGAGACCCCCGTTCGGGTCTCGAAGAATGCTCAGTTGAATGCCAGTGTTGGCACTATTTTGCTCCCGCCCCATGTTGCAACCGGTGTTCGGGACCTGCGCGACTGCCACGACGATATTCGACATATCCTCGCTGCCCAGGGCCATTCTATTCTCCAGGTGGACACGTTTACTCGTCCCCCTCGTGGTAGTCGCCGTCAACCCCTCCGGGTTGTGAAGATTACCTTTGATGGTAGGACCCTTCCACCCTCTGTCATTCTTGCTGGTGCCAGGTGCTCTGTCCAGGAGTACATTCCTTCTCCTCGGCTCTGCAACAAGTGCTGGAGGTTTGGGCATGGTGCCCTCCGCTGCTCCGGGACTATCTCTCTCTGTCCTTTGTGTGGTGGCGAAGGTCACTCTAAGTCGGAGTGCACTTCTCCCCAGGCTCGTTGCCTCAACTGCGGTGAGGCCCATCCTACCTTCTCCCGTGCGTGTGTCCATTACAAGCTTGAGGCAGCCGTCCTCAACTTGAAGCACCGGGAGCGTTTATCTTTTCCTGAGGCGAGGCGCCAGGTTCGCCGGCTCCCGCCTTATGCTAATATCTCTTATGCTCGCGGGTTGCGCTCTTCCTCTCCTCGTCCTTCCCGCCTTCCTCAGACTCACAACCGTTTCCGGGCCTTGGACCCTGATGCGCCCCCTGCCCCCTCCTCTGTTCCTTTGGGTTCTCTCCTGAAGGATCCTCCTCCTGGTCCTCTGTCTGGGGTTCCCCTTCCTTCTACCCGGTCTGTCGTGTCTTCTGTGTCTTCTTCCTCGTCCCCCTCCGATCCTCCTTCCCATCCTCTTCCTCCATCTATCGGCTCTCCCCACCGCCTGTCGGTGCGGGCGGATGTCCATCGCTCTCCTAACGGTCGTCGTGTGTGCTCTCGTTCGGCTTCTCCTGTTGAGACACTGGAATCCGTTGCCCGGTACGTAGTTGCTGGGACACCGGTCTCTTTAAGTCAGAAGCGTAAGCCTGGCTCCTCTCCTTCCTCTTCCCCGGCGGGTAAGAAGGCTTCACTTTCTTCCTCAGCTCCTCCTTCTGGCTCTGTTGCTCCTTCCCCTCCCGTTTCAGTGCTTGCGCCCCCTGTTCCTGCTATGGAGGTTTCTTTGGCCCCCTGCTTCCCTTTCGGTTGCTGCTCTTGCTGGGGTGCGCTCCCCTCTTTCTACTCCCCCTCCTCCTGCTGCTGTCCTTGACGGCTCCTCTCCGTTGTCTCCTCCTCTTCCTCCTCCTCCTCCTCCTCCGGACCCTGCCCGCCCACCTCTGATCTGTTCTCCCGTTTCCTTCCCTCCGTCTTTGCTCAGTTTACCCATGCCCCCTAACCCTGACTTTGCTGACCCTGATCCCGACCCTGATATTCTTTAACATGCTCTGTTGCTCTTTCGCCTTTGTTTCTTCGTTGTTCTCTGTTTTTGTCTTTTCTCTTCTCGTCGTTGTCCATTCTTCAATGGAACGTTCGAGGTTATTACGCCAATTTCCTCGAACTCCAACTTCTGATTTCACGGTTTTCGCCCCTTTGTGTCTGTCTCCAGGAGCCAATGCTTGGTGCTCGTCCTGGTCGTTTTCGTGGCTATTCCTTTCTCTCCCCCCCCCCCAGCCATTGCTGGGGCTTCTAATTCTTCTGCTCTCTTGGTTCGGGCTGATGTTCCCTTTGTTCCTTTACTTTTTCCTTCGCCTCTCCATTGTTCTGCTGCTCGTATCTTTGTGGGGAAATGGTACACAGTTTGTTCCATTTATCTCCCCCCGAGTGTCCCGCTCTCTCTTCCTGATTTGAAACACCTCCTGGACTCCTTGCCGGAGCCTGTGCTCCTGCTGGGTGACTTCAATTGTCGTCATTCTCTTTGGGGTGACGTTCTGACGAATACCCGGGGTCGCCTCCTTGAGCCGTTTCTCCTCTCTTCTTCCCTGTCTCTTCTGAATTCTGGTGAGCCCACTCATTTGGACTCTCGGACTCGCACCCTTTCTTGTCTTGATCTTTCTCTCTGCTCTTCTTCTCTTTACTTAAATTTCACGTGGCAGGTTCTTGATGACCTCCATGGAAGTGATCATTTCCCCATCCTTGTTTCCTTTTTCTCTTTTCGCCCTTCCCTCTCTTTCCCTAGGTGGCAGTTTGCTAAGGCAGACTGGACCCTATTTACCCTCAGTGCTGCTCTCCCTGACCTCTCCCTTCTGCCTCTCTCTCGCGCTCTCCTCCTTTTTCATGACACTGTCTTCAACGCTGCCCTCCGCTCTATTCCTCGCTCTTCCTCTCGGGGTCCACGGAAGTGCGTTCCCTGGTGGAATGCGGACTGTGCTCGGGCTGTCCGCTGTAAGCGTGCAGCCTGGAAGAGGCACCGCCGTAGGCAGACGACCGATTCTTTTCTTTTCTTTCGGAAAGCGAGTGCGGTGGCCCGTAGGGCCATCCGTACGGCTAAACGTGAATGTTGGGCATCTTCTGTCTCAACAATTACGTCCGAGACCCCTCTGGCCCAGTTCTGGAAGCGTATCCGCAAGATAGCGGGTAAGTTCGTTCCCGATGTTTCACCGGTCCTTCACCTCCATGATACTCTTGTGGCGGACCCGTTGCAGGTCGCTTCCGAACTGGATTCCCACTTTTCTTCTGTTAGCTCTGGTCTTCATCTTCCCCGATCTTTCCTTCTTCGTAAACCTGTCCTTGAGTCTCGTCCTTTAGATTTCTGCACTCATCTTCAGCTTCCCTATAATGATCCCTTCTCTCTCTCTGAACTTCGTTCTGCCCTGGCCCTCTGCGGTTCTACGGCGGCGGGCTACGATGGTATTCATTATGAGATGCTTCGCCATCTCCCTCCGAGCACGTCTCAGTATTTACTGAGTCTGTATAATCGGATCTGGGAGTCGTTGTCAGTCCCTGAGGACTGGCTCGATGCCGTTGTCCTCCCTGTTCGCAAACCGGGGTCTCTGAGTACTTCCCCTAAGGACTTTCGCCCTATTGCTCTCACAAGTTGTGTCTGCAAACTCTTTGAACGTATGGTTAACGTTCGTCTGATGTGGTTCCTGGAACACCATCACCTCCTCTCCCCTTCTCAATTTGGTTTCCGCAAGTGCCGCAGCACGACAGATGTCCTGGTGAACTTGGAGGTCTATATTCGTACTGCTTTTGCTGCGAAGACCTCCGTTGTTGCTGTCCTTTTTGACCTAGAAAAGGCTTACGACACCACTTGGTGTTATCATATCCTATCTCAACTTCATTCTTTTGGCCTTCGTGGTCATCTCCCTCTCTTTCTCCGCAGCTTCCTCTCTCGTCGTTCCTTTCGGGTGCGCCTTGGTACCGCTCTCTCTCCCTCTTTTCAGCAATACGAAGGTGTGCCCCAGGGTAGTGTTCTGAGCACTACTCTTTTTCTTGTTGCCCTCAATGGTCTTCTTTCCTCTCTTCCTTCTGGTGTCTTCTCCGCTCTCTATGTCGATGATCTTACCCTTTGTTGTCAGGGTGATGATTCGCCTCTCCTTCAACGCCGGCTTCAACTTGCAATTGATGCCGTGTCGTCTTGGGCCACAGGTCATGGCTTCAAGTTCTCTACTTCTAAGACTTGTGCCATGACTTTTACGCGGAAACGGGTTGTTCTTCGTCCCTCTTTGTCACTTTATGGTCATCCCCTTGAATACAAAGATTCCGCGAAGCTTTTGGGGTTATTCCTTGACACTCGTTTGTCTTGGTCTCCCCATATCTCTTACCTCCGTGTTGAGTGCTCTAAGGCCCTTACCCTCCTTCGGGTCTTGTCCCATACTTCTTGGGGGGCAGATAGGCGCACTCTCCTTGCTTTACATTCCTCTCTCGTCCTGTCTAAGCTCGATTATGGTTGCCCTGCTTACTCGTCTGCTTCTCCTTCTACTCTTCGCCGTCTTGATGCTTTGCACCATACTGGGTTGCGCCTCAGTTCTGGTGCCTTTCGTTCGACTCCCATCCTTAGCTTATATGTTGACACTGGCTTCCTGTCTCTCCGGGACCGCCGTGATCGCTACTGTCTTCGCTATCTTGCGCGGTCCTTGCAACATCCTTCCTCTCGCCTCTGTCGTGCTTTAACTTTTACCCCTCCTGCGGTTCCTGTTCCTCTTTATTTATTTATTTATTTATTTATGCATATACAAGAATGTACATAAGGAATGTGAGGATACAATTATGGTAATTACAGTCTTGTAAAGCCACTAGCACGCGCAGCGTTTCGGGCAGGTCCTTAATCTAAGAAAATTTTAAGGAGGTAAATACTTGCAAAATTTATAGACAAAAAAATGATAACAGATTACATGGAATGAAAAAAAAAAAAAAAGATGAGAGAAAATTATAGGTACAGTATATTAAAGCACATAGATAGCTATGATTGATTGCAATGACAGCTTAAAATGGTAGTTGACAACAAATTGGTAGGCACAATACAGCAGAAACAATATAAGATTGATTGCAATGACAGCTTGAATGGTAGTTGACAAAAATTGGTAGTCACAATACAGCATATGGCTAGCACATAAAAGAAGACAGCAATGAACACAATGATAAGGTTGTTTGATATTACATAAAAATTAGGAGATTGGGTACCACTAGGTACAGAGCAGATTTAAAGCTCAGTGTAGGAAACTAAATAGATGAAGTTAGGTACTTTTTGGTTTTGCTTTTAAATAAGGCAAGAGTTTTACAGTTTTTCAATTCACTAGGGAGTGAGTTCCATAGACTAGGTCCCTTAATTTGCATAGAGTGTTTACACAGATTAAGTTTGACCCTGGGGATATCAAAGAGATATTTATTTCTGGTGTGGTGATAATGGGTCCTATTACATCTGTCCAGGGAGAGTTTCAGAGCATGGTTTGCATTTAAGAACAGGGTTTTGTAAATGTAGTTGACACAAGAGAATGTGTGGAGGGAGTTAATATTTAGCAAGTTTAGAGATTTAAACAAGGGAGCTGAGTGTTGTCTGAAAGCAGAGTTAGTTATTATTCTGATAGCAGATTTTTGCTGTGTGATGATGGGCTTAAGGTGGTTTGCAGTGGTAGACCCCCATGCACAGATACCATAATTAAGATAGGGGTAGATTAGTGCATAATATAGTGAGAGGAGAGCAGAGTTAGGAACATAATATCTGATTTTGGAGAGTATACCAACTGTCTTAGAGACTTTCTTAGTTATGTGTTGAATGTGGGTGCTGAAGTTGAGTCTCTTGTCTAGGAATAGGCCAAGAAACTTGCCATCATTTTTATTACTGATGTTAATGTTGTCTATCTGTAGCTGAATTGCATTTGATGATTTGCTTCCAAATAAGATGTAGTAAGTCTTTTCGATGTTTAATGTTAGTTTGTTCGTTGACATCCATAAGTGGACTTTTTTTAATTCATTATTCACAACATTATTTAGTGTATGTGGGTTGAGGTTTGAGTAGATAAGGGTAGTATCGTCAGCAAACAATATAGGTTTGAGAATATTAGAGACATTAGGCAGATCGTTTATATATATAAGAAATAGAAGAGGTCCTAAGATGCTGCCCTGTGGCACTCCAACGGTAATTGGTAGAGTGGAAGAAGTTGTATCATTGATGGTTACATATTGGTGTCTGTCACTAAGATAGGATCGGATGTAGTCAAGGGCAAGGCCTCGGATTCCATAATGCTGGAGTTTAAGTAAGAGGTAGTTGTGATTAACAGTATCAAAGGCTTTTCTTAGGTCAATGAAGAGTCCAATCGGAAACTCATTTTTGTCAAGGGCTGAGTAGATAATGTCAAGGAGACTAATGATTGCATCATTGGTACTCTTTTGGGACCGGAAGCCAAACTGGCAGGGGCTGAGTATGTCGAATTTTACGAGGTAGGAATAGAGCTGTTTGTAAATAATTTTTTCAAATATTTTTGATAGAATGGGTAGATTTGATATTGGTCTATAATTGTTTATGTCCGCCGGATTGCCTCCTTTATGGACTGGCGTTACTCTTGCTTTTTTGAGGATATCAGGGAAGGTGTGACACTCTATAGATTTGTTGAACAGTAGTGCTATGGGTGGGGCAAGGGCATGGGAGGCTCTCTTGTACACAATGGACGGAATTTCACTGGTGTTCCCTGCCTTGGTTTTTAGAGAGTGTATGATGGACACAACATCTGCCGGGCTGATTGGTGAAAGGAGAAGAGAGTTTGGATAGCTGCCTGAGAGATATGTGTTAATATGTGTCTGAGTCTGTGGGATTTTACTGGCAAGATTAGCACCAACCGATGAAAAGAAACTATTAAATTCATTTGCCATTTCTAAATCAGTTGACGGTATATCCCCATCCTTGTAGAGTTTTATTTGGTTATGTGAGTGTTGTTTAGTTCCTAGGATACTAGAGATAGTTTTCCAAGTGTTTTTCATGTTGCCTTTTGCTTCATTGAATCTATTCACATAATATGCAAGTTTTGCCTTTCTTATGATACTGGTAAGCATTGATGAGTACCTTTTAGCTACTTCCTTTGAAACTAGGCCAATCCTAACTTTCTTTTCATATTCATGTTTCTTGTTGATTGAGTTGAGAATGCCACTTGTGAGCCATGGATTGTTTAATCTTTTATCAGTTACTTGCTTTGTAAGAAGGGGACAATGAAGGTTGTAGAGGCTTAGAGTTTTGGAGAGGAAGAGGTTAGCTGATGAATTTATATCATGGGTATTATTGAATTCAGAATCCCAGTTAATATTGTGAAGTGCCTCTGTAAGATTGTCTAAAGCTGATTCACTGTGTAGCCTAAATGAAAGTTTCTTGCTTTTTGGTGGTGTTATGTCCATGTTCGCTATGAGAAAGGTAGGATAGTGGTCAGTTGTTCTGTCGTAGATTATACCAGATACAAGGGGAGCTGTTATGTTTGTCCATATGTGGTCCAAGGTAGTGGCTGATGTTTGAGTGACTCGGGTAGGTTTGGTGATAGTGGGGATTAGCATACAGGAGTTCATGCTGTTAAGGAAATAGTCAACTTGAGAGCAGTTTTGTTGACCCAGGTCAATATTAAAGTCTCCTCCCAGAATGATGTGGTTTTTGTTGAGATTGTTGTTTATAATAAGATTCCTTAGGTTGTCTGAGAAAGAAGCTATGTTAGTATTAGGAAATCTATAGATGGCTCCAATAGTCAAAGAGGATTTAAGGGATTTAATTGTAAACTGAGCAAAAGTATATTCACAGTAGTCATCTCTGTCACTAATAACACTGTTGCAGATAAATATATCTCGGTAATATATAGCTGTGCCACCACCTTTTTTATTAGGCCTACAGTTATGAATGGCTTTATAACCAGCTAAGTTGTAGAGTTGGGTATAGTCTTTATTTAGCCAAGTTTCTGTTAAAATAATGAACGATAGGTTAGTACCTAGTGCTGTGAGTAGTGCATTTAAATCGTCAAAATGTTTACCAAGTGATCTAACATTTTGGTTATAAACTGATAGATAGGTGCTATTTTGGAGTTTGTTTTTAGCCTGGTGTGCTGTGAAATACTTACAATAATGATGATCAATGTGCTGGTTGGTATAGATATGAGACAGAAGATTTTGATCAGGATCAATATCAGTGTGCATAGAGATGCAGAGGGATCACGATACAAGATACACGATAAAGCAAAACACAAGAATAAGAGCAGATACAATAAAATAGTAACAATTTAGAAGTAAAATAAAGATCCAATAGATAGCCAGGGAGGACACAGAAGTTACATAAAATAAAACACAAAAAATCAGTAGAGACTGACAATATAAATGTAAAATAAAAAATAATAAGAAAAATAATAATCATAAAAAAAAAAATGATCTTGAAGATAATTAGCTTAGTAATGCTTAATTAACAGGGTAATAAAAAGCCCTAGGTTTAGTGACAAGGGGATTAACTAAGAACAAATAATTAAGAGTATAAAACAGGCAAAGATGACAAACAACAAATAAAGTAAAAATTAAAATAAAAATAAAAATAAACACCTTTGGAAAGGAAAGGCAGAGCTTAGGTACACTTTGGTTGTATGTGAGACTACAAATTATGTTCTAGTTATTCAGCTGATATCCCACAGTCATCCAGGAAATAAGTGAGGTGTGCTTCAGTGGTTATGACATAAGTTTTTCCAGAGTCAGTCTTCCTAGCTATTAATAAATAAATAAGTATAAATAAATATGTTTATTCAGGTAAGGTACATACATACAAGTGATGTTACATTAATGGATTGATATATAGATAGAGCTAGTACATACAATGCCTAAAGCCACTATTACGCAATGCGTTTCGGGCAAGAAAAACATTAATATCTAGAACTTAATACTAATTGAGCATAAAGAATAAGAAGTGTTGAAAACAAATACAAATAAAGATAAAAAAAAGGGGGAACATGACTGAAAAAGCAGCACAAATACAATAGGTTGACAGTGTTGATTAAAAAAAATAATAATAATAAAATAAAATAACAGACATGGGTTGACAATAAAGGAGTGAGGTGGGTTACAGGGAATTTATTAGGTAGTGTTTAGTTTTTATCTTAAACTGGTTGAGAGAGGTACAGTCTTTAACATGGTTGGGAAGGTCATTCCACATTCTGGGTCCCTTGATTTGTAGAGCATTTCTAGTTTGATTAAGTCGTACTCTAGGAATATCAAAACTGTATTTATTCCTGGTGTGGTGCTCATGGGTTCTGTTACAACCTTCAATGAAGCTTTTGAGGTCAGGATTGGCATTACAGTTCAGCGTTTTATATATGTATAATACACAAGAGAGAATGTGCAGTGACTTAATATCTAACATATTCAGAGATTTGAGTAAGGGTACCGAGTGATGTCTGGGGCCAGAGTTGGTTATTGTCCTAATAGCAGCTTTGTGTTGGGTAATGAGAGGACGTAAATGATTTTGGGTAGTAGAACCCCAAGCACAAATACCATAGTTGAGGTATGGATAGATGAAGGAGTAATAGAGAGTAACCAGGGCAGGGCGGGGTACATAATATCTGATCTTAGAAAGAATGCCAACAGTTTTTGAAACTTTTTTTGATATATTTAGAATGTGACCCTGGAAATTCAGCTTGTGGTCGATGAGAACGCCAAGGAATTTGCCATCTAATTTGTTACAAATTTGGGTATTGTTTATTTTGAGATTTATCTGATTAGAGGATTTATTGCCAAACAGAATATAAAACGTTTTGTCAATGTTAAGGGTGAGTTTGTTGGCAGTTAGCCAAAGATGGACTTTCTCTAGCTCAGTATTTACTGTGGCATTTAGAGCAAGTGGATCAGGACTGGAGTAAATGAAGGTTGTGTCGTCAGCAAATAGAATTGGTTTGAGGTGTTGGGAGGCATTTGGAAGGTCATTAATGTAGATGAGAAAGAGGAGAGGGCCAAGTATGCTGCCCTGAGGAACACCAATGTTGATGGGTAGGGTGGGAGAAATTGTATTATTCACAGAAACATACTGGAGCCTGTCAGTAAGATAAGATTTGAGGTATTGCAGGGAGTGTCCTCTGACTCCATAATGATGTAATTTAAGAAGAAGGTTTTGATGGTTGACAGTGTCAAAAGCCTTACGCAGGTCCACAAATAACCCAACAGGAAACTCCTTTTTATCAAAAGCTGCGTGAATTAAGTTAATCATACTAATAAGTGCATCGTTAGTGCTTTTTTTGGGTCTGAAGCCATATTGACAAGAGCTAAGTATATTGTGTTTGGCTAGAAAAGAGTAAAGCTGCTTGTAGATTAGCTTTTCGAATATTTTTGACAAGTTAGGCAGGATTGATATAGGTCTGTAGTTGTTAACATCAGTGAGATCACCACATTTGTAGACAGGGGTTACTCTTGCTTTTTTTAGAATGTCAGGAAAGGTTTGGAGTTCAAGTGACTTGTTGAAGAGCAATGCAATAGCAGGGGCTAGAGATCTGGAGGCTTTTTTGTAAATTAAAGTTGGTATCTCCTCGAGGGCACTAGACTTGGTTTTAAGGGAAAGGATTATTTCATTGACATCAGTGGAACTAGTAGGCTTTAGGTACAGAGACTGAGGATAGTTACCTGTAAGATAGTCCTTAACATCAGTACAGGAAGATGGAATATCATTTGCAAGGGATGACCCAATGGAAGAGAAGAACCTATTGAACTCAATAGCAGAATCAGAGGCTGAAAGCTGACCAACGTTATTGGAAAGGAGTGTTGGTTTGTTATTTAAAATCTTCTTTGATCCCAATATTTGTGAAATTGTGCTCCAAGTTTTTTTAATGTTGCTCTTTATTTGGGTAAATTTATCTTCATAGTATTTAGTTTTGGCTCGTCTAATTATTTTAGATAGCAATAACGAGTAATTCTTTGAGAATTCTTTGGAGACTGTTCCTAGCCTATACTTCTTCTCAAGGTCGTGTTTTTTGTTAATGGATTTAAGTATTCCCTTTGTAAGCCAAGGATTGTTAAGTCTTTTGCTTGTGACTTGTTTTGTAAGCATAGGACAGTGGGTGTTATAAAGGCTAAGAGTTGTTTGTAGAAAAGATTTCACTGCTAGGTTGATGTCCCCTATGTTACCTAACTCGGACTCCCAGTTGACATTATCAGCAGCAGTTATAAAATTGTTTATAGCAGTTTCATTGTGCAGCCTAAAGCTTAACTCCCTTGTCTCTAGAGGTGGTTTGCTAATGTTAGTTAAGAGAAATGTTGGGTAATGGTCTGTAGTGCTATCGGTGATTATACCTGAAGTAAGCGGAGAGGTTATGTTGATCCAGATGTGATCTAGAGTCGTAGCAGTACTATCAGTGATTCTAGTTGGTCTAGTGATTAAGGGTATGAGGAAGCAGGAATTCATACAGTTGAGGAAGCTAACAGCAGTAGGGTGTTCAGGCTCGCAGAGGTCAATATTAAAGTCCCCTGCGATAATTAGATGGTTTTTGTTCAATCTGTTATCTAGTATTAGATTTCTAAGGTTTGAGTTGAATTCAGACACATCAGTGTTAGGAATTCTATAGACTGCACCCACAGACAGGACAGACTCGGCACCCTTGACTCTGAAACTGGCGAAGATATACTCCCCACAGCAGTCTCTAGTTCTAATTATTTTTAAGCATGTTAGTTCTTGGTGGTAGTAAAGAGCAGTACCACCACCTCTCTGCATTTGACGACAGTTGTGAATTGCCGAGTAGTTAGGCATGTTAAAGAGTTGAGTATTATCCTCTTTCAACCACGTTTCAGTAAGTATAATAAAAGAGAATTTGTTGTCAATAGTTTCAATCAAGGCACTAACATCATCGAAGTGTTTACCTAGGGATCTAACGTTCAAGTTGATTACAGAGATATTGAGATTATCTGTTAATACATTGTTTACATCATGTGCTGTAAAATATCTGCAATTTTGATCATTGAAGTGATGATTGTCATAGATAGTGGATAAGAGGTTTAGTTCTGGGACTATACTTGTCTGCATAAAAAGGCTGATTGCAGGAAAACAAGGTAAGAATGGCAAATTACAAAATAGAAAACAAAGAAAAAAGCAGATTAAAAATTCTAAAGTAAAATAAACTTAATGGTAATTTTAAGTAAAAAGAAAAAAAAAACTTAATGGGAACTAGGAATGTAAAAAATTAACTAGAATAATTAATAACAATAGATGACCAAAAAAGTAAAAAAAAACAATTATGAAATCTATAAGATAATAAGCTTGCTTACTATACTATTATAAGTACACTATAGTTGAATACTAAAGTTACACTAAAACAAACTGAGGTAGTTTAAATAGAGATGCACTCAGGAACATTGGATAATGAAGTTAATACTAGAGGACACAGGCAAAGCCAGTGTACTATGGAACATGGGAGTAAAAAGAAAAAAAAGACAATAATAAAGATGACAATATTATTCTTTTTATTTTTTTTTTTTTTTTAAACTAAAGTTAAAACCTTTTGAAGGGAAAGGCAGAGCTAGAGTACACAAAGGTAGTTATATGAGATTATAATCTGAATTCAGGCTATACAGCAGCTATCCCACAGTCACTGAGGAAAGAATTAAGGTGAGCTTCTGTGGTTATTGAATAGGTTTTTCCAGTGTCAGTCCTCCTAGCTATAATTTTACCATCTCGCACAAAACAGTGTTTAATTGTAGGGGAATTTTTGCAGAAGCCACGCAGTTTAAAAAAGAGATTTTGCCTGTACCTGGTCAGACATTCATTCACATAAACAGTGGATTTACTAGCAACTGCAGATGAGATAAGATCAGTCTTGCGGGAGCAGCTATCTAATTTTAAACGAATACGCCTATTATTAGTACCAGATGATTTGGTACCCACTCTATAAGCTGCTTTGATGTCATTTTTTTGGATCGAATAATTTAACTTATCCTGCAATACCTTGATCACAATGGCAGCACAGTCTTCACCATCAGTTTCTTGGGGAAAATCACGTGAAGAGATAATTACCGATTCAAGTAGTTTATGTTGGTCTGTCTCGTCTTGGGTAACAGTGTGTTGTTGTTGTAGGTTGTTCAGATGGTTCTCAAACTGTTGCAATATTTCTTCCTGTTTTTTAGTGGTTGCATCTGGATTAAAGTTTTTAACTGTGTTCTTGAGAATGCTTAATTCTTGTTCGAGGTTGACGACTGTGGTAGATAGATCTTGATTGTTCTTGTGTAAGTCTACAACTTCATTCTGCAAAGATAATAATGAGCCTTGCAGGTTCATTATTAAGGCCGACTGCTCTTTGATTACTGTCATTTGATCTTCATGTACTTGAGTTAATAACTTGAGCCAAGGGTTATCAGCAAAGCGCTTGAAGTCAGAACAAGGGGCAGTAGCTCGTTTAAGTTGATCCATATGGCTACCTAATTGTTGCATGGCCCGTGTCAGAGACGGCGCTGCGCCCAGCTGAGATTGTTTGTTATTGTTGACGGGGGGAGAGTCGGTACCCCCCACGGCGGCCACCGAGGGGGAGATTATTTTACCATCGCGCACAAAACAATGTTTAATAGCAGTGGATCTATTGCGAATTCCACGTAGTTTAAATAAGAGATTTTGTCTGAATCTGGTAAGACATTCGTTCACATAAACCTTGGATTTCATAGCGACTGCAGCAGTGATAAGGTCTGACTTGCGGGAGCAGCTATCTCTTCACCACCTCCCTCTTTCTGTCCGGTTATCTCGCCTACAGGATTCTCTCTCCGTTCGTATTTCTGATGTTTCTCCTCGTGTTGTTCCTTCTTTGCCCCCGTGGAGGGTCCCTCTTCCGCGGTTTTGTACTTCCTTGACCCGTATCACTAAAGCTTTTACCCCTCCTACGGTTCTAAAACGCCTTTTCCTCGAGCACTTTTCTTGTCACTCCCGCTCCGTTTCTGTCTTCACCGATGGGTCTAAGTCAGCGGACGGTGTTGGCTACTCTGTTGTTTTTCCTGATCGCACTTATATGTGTCGCTTGCCTCCGTAGACTAGCATCTTTACAGCGGAACTTTATGCTATTCTCTATGCTCTTCGTCTCCTGCTTTCTCGTTGTCAGTCTTCCTTTGTGGTTGTTGTTGACTCTCGTAGTGCCCTAATGGCTCTCGGGTCCTTTAATCCGGTTCATCCAGTAGTTGTCGAGATCCAGCATTGGCTGTTTCTCGTTCACAGTAAATTTAAGTCGGTTGAGTTTTGTTGGGTTCCCAGCCATATTGGTGTGTCTTTAAATGTGCGTGCGGATGCTGCCGCTAAGGAAGCTGTCCGCTCTTGTCCCATCTCTCGTAAAGGCATTCCGTATTCCGACTTTTACCCGGTATTCCATTCCTCAGTCCTTACCCGTTGGCAGGCTTCTTGGTTGTCTGTTACTGGTAACAAGCTACGTACTCTTAAATGTTGTGTTTCCTCGTGGCCGTCCTCCTTCCACCGTAACCGGCGGTGGGAAACAGCTCTGGCGAGGTTGCGTATTGGCCATACTCGCTTAACCCATGGTCACTTGATGGAGCGCCGCCCTGCTCCTTATTGTCCTAGTTGCATTGTCCCTCTTACGGTCGTGCATGTCCTTCTTCAATGTCCTGACTTCCAGGACGAGCGTATGTCTTGCATTCCGACCGCCCCTCGCGGTCACCTGTCCCTCGATAGAATTCTTGGTGACTCGGATACTTTTGATATCGTTCGCCTTATGCGTTTTTGTTCTCGTATTGGCATCCTTGGTGATATTTAGTGCCCTCTGATTATTCTGCGCATTTGATGGTGCTACATTGCCCTCCCGGTTTGGTGCTTTCTTTTGATAATTACTTCTTCTCTTTCTCATCTACATTAATGACCTTCCAAATGCCTCCCAACACCTCAAACCAATTCTATTTGCTGACGTCACAACCTTCATTTACTCCAGTCCTGATCCCCTTGCTCTAAATGCCACAGTAAATACTGAGCTAAATAAAGTCCATCTTTGGCTAACTGCCAACAAACTCACCCTTAACATTAACAAAACTTTCTATATTCTGTTTGGCAATAAATCCTCTAATCAAATAAATCTCAGAATAAACAATACCCAAATTTGTAACAAATTAGATGGCAAATTCCTTGGCGTTCTCATCGACCACAAGCTGAATTTCCAGGGACACATTCTAAATATATAAAAAAAAAGTTTCAAAAACTGTTGGCATTCTTTCTAAAATCAGATATTATGTTCCCCGCCCTGCCCTGGTGACGCTCTATTACTCCCTCATCTATCCTTATCTCAACTATGGTATTTGTGCCCGGGGTTCTACTACCCAAAATCATTTACGTCCTCTAATTACTCAACACAAAGCTGCTATTAGGACAATATCCAACTCTGGCCCCAGACATCACTCGGAACCCCTACTCAAATATCTGAATATGTTAGACATTAAGTCACTGCTCATTCTCTCATGTGTATTATACATATATAAAACGCTGAACTGTAATGCCAATCCTGACCTCAAAAGCTTCATTGAAGGTTGTAGCAGAGCCCATGAGCACCACACAAGAAATAAATAGTTTTGATATTCCAAGAGTACGACTTAATCAAACTAGAAATGCCCTACAAATCAAGGGACCCAGAATGTGGAATGACCTTCCCAATCATGTTAAAGACTGCCTCTCTCAACCAGTTTAAGATAAAAACGAAGCACTACCTAATAAATTCCCTGTAACCTACCTTACCCCTCTATTGTCAATCCATGTCTGTTTTCTTAAACAACACTGTTTGTCGACCTAATTGTATTTGTGCTGCTTTTTCAGCCATGTTCCCCCCCTTTTTTATCTTTATTTTTATTTGTTCTCAACACATTTTATTCTTTATACTCAATTAGTATTAAGTTTTAGTCATTAATGTTTTTCCTGCCTGAAACGCTTTGCGTAATAGTGGCTTTAGGCATTGTATGTACTAGCTCTATCCATAAATCTATCAATTTATGTAAAATCTCTTGTATGTATGTACCTTACCTGAATAAATATTTATTTATATATATATATATATATATATATATATATATATATATATATATATATATATATATATATATATATATATATATATATATATATATATTATTAAATATGACCGAAAAAGTAAGATTAATAATTCTAACACGAATTTTCTCAATCTTTCGGACATTTCTTTTCACTGTTGGAGGTAAATAAAAAATCAATTCTCCAAAATTCATTTTTATTTCTAGTCTGACGCGACACGAGCGCGTTTCGTAAAACTTAACAGTTTCGTTAAACTTATTTTCGTAACAGAAAATATTCTGAGGAAACTACTCCAAGCTTGTACTAAAGAGGCACCCTTCTTGAGCCCGGATGGGCACATGTATAAGCAAGTAGATGGGGTCGCCATGGGTTCTCCCCTAGGTGTCCTGTTTGCAAACTTCTACATGGGTACCATCGAGCAAAAAGTCTTAGTCGACATGAACTTGAAACCGGCCATATACTGCAGGTATGTTGACGACATTTTTACACAGGTACCTGATGTCAGACATCTGCAGGAGCTGAAGGAGGCATTTGAGCAGAGTTCCGTGCTGTGTTTCACTTACGAGATGGAAAAGGATGGGAAGCTGCCCTTTCTAGATGTAACAGTCATGGAAAAGGGCGGAGGTTTCCACACTGCAGTCTACACTAAGGAAACAAACATAGGAATGTGCCTAAATGCCAACAGCGACTGCCCAGACAGGTACAAGAGGAGTGTTGTTAACGCATATGTCGACCGTGCTCTCAGCCACAGCTCAGAATGGAAGCAAGTCGACGAAGAACTCTTAAGGGTAAGGCAGGTCCTAGTCAATAACGGCTTCTCCAATGGTTTCGTCGAAGACATCATAAGAAGGAAAGTGAAAAGCCATGCAACCTCTGAAGAGACAACTAACACAACACCTATACCCCCTATTAGACTATTTTACAGGAACTTCTTTTCCACAGCTCATAAAACGGAGGAAAGGGTCCTGAAAGATATTGTTAATAGAAACGTTATCCCTACAGACAAAAATCAGAGGATACAACTGACGATTTACTATAAAACCAGAAAAACGGCCAGCCTACTCATGAGAAACTCTCCAGACACAAAACAGAACGCTTTAAAAGAGACTAACGTCGTCTATGCCTTCAAATGCCCTCTTGGGGACTATAAGTTCCAAAAAACCCAGTATATAGGCAAGACAACAACATCTCTTTCTAGGCGTTTAACGATGCATAAGCAACAGGGCTCCAATAAGGAACATATAATCTCTTCCCACAACCAAACCATCGCCAGAGAAATAAATCCTAGTAAACAACACAGAAATCATCGATAGATACAGCGATAGCAGGCGGCTTGACGTTTGCGAGGCACTACACATCAAGAAGTCAACACCAGCAATCAACAGCCAATTATTGCACAACTATATTCTACCCACCTCAAGACTCCGCTCCAATATAGAAGCATCAAGAAATATGGACCAATAGGCTTTCTACAAACACTTCTATTCAATATCCATTGTTTCGTGTTCTGTCTTGTGTTGATGAAATTAATACCCTATTAATACCACTTCTTGTTCTGTCTTGTGTTGATGAAATTAATACCCTATTAATGCCACATCTTGTTCTGTCTTGTGTTAATGCCACATCACCCCTTCCACCTCACTCAAATATAGATATAAAATCGGAGATGCGTAAGTTCTATTCAGTTGTGTATTTGTGAACTAAAGTCTTTGAAAATGTAATAAGTTTTACGAAACACGCTCGTGTCGCGTCAGACTAGAAATAAAAATGAATTTTGGAGAATTGATTTTTGATTTACCTCCAACAGTGAAAAGAAATGTACGAAAGATTGAGAAAATTCGTGTTAGAATTATTAATCTTACTTTTTCGGTCATATTTAATAATATATGTCTACAGGAAAGACTGCTACCAAAATATACTAATATATATATATATGTATATATATATATATATATATATATATATATATATATATATATATATATATATATATATATATATATATATATATATCAGTGACCAGTTACCTGAACAAGCTTCAAGTTATATCTAATGTCACTGATCTCACTGCAGTCCCTGAATCATACTTGACTGTAGTACTTGATCACATTCAGTCTTCTAGGTTGATATGTAATTAGGCTAGAATTTTAGCCTCTCAAGAGTTAACAGGGAAATGAAATCACATTAGACTTCTAGCCCCTGCAACTCTAGTACGGGACATTCGTCCTGTACGAACAGACACACAAATGTGTGATTACTAACTACTAACATCAAATTAATCTAATAATTCGAAGGAGGAGTATTGGTGTTCATCTGTTTTAAATAGGACTTCGACCCGTGAGCAGCCCTTGGGGAATTATGTCGGAAAACCCGACACCATTTAATAATATTACATACAAGCAGATAATATTGCTGATGTTTTATACACAAGTTAACCCATAGAAAATGTAGCTTGTAGTGGAATTTTCCGTCAATAGAAAATGGGATATCATTGTCACATAGTACTATAAATTCACCAGCTATTCTGTTGGGAATTATTCTTAAATACATTAGTCTTTGGACTTTTAATATCATAAAAACATCTCATTTGAATTAACTTAATTATCAGTATCAAAATAAAGTAAATGTGACCCTTCTATCAGTTACTGACACCTGGACAAAGTGAGCCAGTAGCGTCAGAGTGGAGATAGGGCAGCCATTGTTTGTTAAGACCAGAGTCGATGGAGCGAGTTCAGCTCCTATAATTTATCTTGGATGAAGTGTTATGGAGATCAAATCTATTAGTGCTCTACCATCATCAACACGCTGTCAACATAAACAAGGGAAGTGTCTTTCCGAAATCTTATCTAAGTCATTATTGGCCAGTAATGTTATGTTAGATAGGATTATTTCCGGTTAGAACACGAATGATCGACTCAACACAGGTAATTAAGCCTTGGTCCTTATTATATAATATACAGTGTTTTCTCTGATATAGCTGTCATATATTAGGATTCCGGCTTTACAGCTAGTGCCTTTGACAGGAACAAGAAGAGGAAGCAAGAATTAATCTTGGTACATCAGTTACTTGGGGTGTAGGAAGCTAGCCTCTCACGAGGATAATTTGGTGTCTACATCCTAGTTATACCTGGTGGACTAAGCCGGCTGTACAATAAGATAAGGCACCTCCAATTTTACTAATATATGTAGTTTGATTGGCTGCATATATATAAATTTGGTATAAACCCCACCTAATGTGTATGGATCGATTTGTGAGATTATTGCAGAAATACAGTCCACTTAACATCATACCAATTGCTATCAAAATATATAAATTAACATAAATATAAATTCTATATAAATTCATATAAATTAAATAAATATAAATTTCACAGGTCGGTTCCCACACACTTCATATTTTTATTTTTTATTCTTAAGATGTGAGTATTAATTTGGAAAAATATAGTAAATTATCGAACAATCTAAAGAGAAAATTGAAGATCAAATCAATATGGATGTGACTGTGGAACATTAATAAGTTCGCGACACTGCGTTGCCTAGATAATAGTCTTTTGGTCATCTAAACGTTTCTCACAACTTTGATGTAAATTATCTGTCCATGTGCTCATGTAACATCATAGCAGTCTTCACCTTGATGTGTTAACAGAACCAGGAAATTGCTTTCTAGCCAATACTATTCCTGGTGCCATCTCTTCGTCTCACCTCTGGGAGAGTAATACTTTTTAATTATTTATATTTTTATTATAATAATAATTATACTAATAATTGTCGGAATTAATAATTATCACTCTTCCTTCCGCTTGGTCATGAAGGCAGCCGGCCTCGGGTAACAGGGGGCTGTGACGATCTCTGGCTGGAATCCGTAGGTGCGGGGCTGGGACGTCCACCTCCTTGGGCTCAGCCGCTCAGGCTCTGCTTCAGGAGGCTGGGGTCGTTCTTGCTCCTGCTGGGGTGGTTCTTCTCCGGCCCCGAACACGGCGGTCTTCAGGTTTGGAGTCACTGTGCATTCTTTTACGAACTTCGAGGTAACCTCCGAAGCTGGAACCCCTAAGGGCAGTTCGATGTTACTTTCAACCTCTCTCTGACAGTTCCTGTGAAAGCGCTGGAACCAATCGTATTGGCATTTGCCTCTCCATTGGAGAGTTTCAGAGCCATGGAGAGGGAGAAAACTGCTGCATGGGTGTCAACTTCTTCCCTATATCAACCTACCTTGAAATTGTGCCTTGGATAGGCAACTACAGACCATCAACTAGAGCGCCACTACATAGTCTCCTGAGACTGATGGACGCCTACTACTACTACTACTACCTCTGTTTAGTGCTTTGCATTTGTCAGTGGTAAAGGAAAGTGACCATCTGTCCAACTACCGCTTGAGGGCATCTAGATCTCCTTGTACTCTCCCTGAAACGTCTTGGTTTGTAAATCTCAGACATGATGCATAATCCGCAAGTGAATACACTTAAGACTTTCTTCCATTAGTTTTATCATTAGTTTTTAAACATAGCACTTATAAACTCGTCAGGGATTATCTGCCTTAACTGAATAAATGCTGGTGCTTTGAGAGAAATCTTTATTTCTTAAGTGTTCCAAGAGACACTTAAGACAGACAAGAAGCTTGCAAGGAAACCCTAGCAAGCTTCTCTGGCGCCTAACTGAGAATGGTCGATAATGAAGCTACTGTGTAGTTTAGTGCTCCTGTGTCCTTTCATTCTGGCACGTTGACACTACATTGGCTGTCTTCCATTCCTTTGGCAACTCCCTCTTTTTCACTGATGAGTCGAAGAGTTAATGGGAGGCTCAAGTCCGCAGCTACATCTTTCAGTCTCTGCAAATACCATTTCTTGCTTGCAGTATAATGGTGGGTGAGTATTTATGACTCAAGTGTTGCTTACAGTAAGGTGGTGGGTGAGTGTTCATGATTCTAATGTTGGTTACAGTAAGGCAGTGGATAAGTGATTATGGTCCGAATGTAATAGTAAAGTTGGATACAATGTGTTTTACAACTTCATCTGAGTCGTTAAACTTCATTGAAAAACTGATTTAATTTGTAACTTTCTATTGAAGTACACATCAAATCAGCACTTGCATGCTTACGTGAATGTCTGAGTGATTGTTTGTGTTGGTGTGTGTGTGTGTGTCCTTATTATGCCTGGACTATACATATATCGACATCTTTTACGTTACTTACACTTATTCAAACACATTCCAAAGTTCATCAACAGTAACCAGTCAACAAATATTATTCATATACAGTTTACTTATCTATTAATTTGGTAACTCACTAACCCTCACAAAACAAGCAACACACAAGATTTCATTTTGCTTATTAGATTCTTGGTGTTTATGCAAGATAAGATCTGTGTTTATGGAAGAGTAATCAGAAGCCGTCGTAGCCCAGCTGTGGGAGCGTCCTCCACGGCCTCGTAGCCCAGCTGTGGGAGCGTCCTCCGCGGCCTCGTAGTCCAGCTGTGGGAGCGTCCTCCGCGGCCTCGTAGCCCAGCTGTGGGAGCGTCCTCCGCGGCCTCGTAGCCCAACTGTGGGAGCGTCCTCCGCGGCCTCGTAGCCCAGCTGTGGGAGCGTCCTCCGCGGCCTCGTAGCCCAACTGTGGGAGCGTCCTCCGCGGCCTCGTAGCCCAGCTGTGGGAGCGTCCTCCGCGGCCTCGTAGCCCAGCTGTGGGAGCGTCCTCCGCGGCCTCGTAGCCCAGCTGTGGGAGCGTCCTCCGCGGCCTCGTAGCCCAGCTGTGGGAGCGTCCTCCGTGGCCTCGTAGCCCAGCTGTGGGAGCGTCCTCCGCGGCCTCGTAGCCCAGCTGTGGGAGCGTCCTCCGCGGCCTCGTAACCCAGCTGTGGGAGCGTCCTCCGCGGCCTCGTAGCCCAGCTGTGGGAGCGTCCTCCGCGGCCTCGTAGCCCAGCTGTGGGAGCGTCCTCCGCGGCCTCGTAGCCCAGCTGTGGGAGCGTCCTCCGCGGCCTCGTAGCCCAGCTGTGGGAGCGTCCTCCGCGGCCTCACAGTCCAGAGTTCCACCCAAACATCTTGATGCTTCTTTTACTTTTCACTTAATATAGTTTTTTTAATTTATTCTTAAGATGTTAGTATCAATTTGGAAAGAATACAGTAAATTATAGAACAATCTGAAATTGAAATTTAATTATATTCCTAAGAAATAAATATTAATTTGGAAAAAATATAGTAAATTATTATACAATCTGGAGAGAAAATTGGAGTTCAGATGGATATGGATGTGACTGTGGAACATTAGTAAGTCCGGGACACTGCGTTGCCTAGATAATAGTCTTTTGGTCACCTAAACGTTTCTCACAACTTTGATGTAAATTATCTGTCCATGTGCACGTGTACCATCCTAGCAGTCTTCACCTTGTTGTGTTAACAGAATCAAGAAATTGATTTCTAGCCTATACTATTCCTGGTGCCTTCTCTTCGTCTCACCTATGTTTAAATCCCTGCAACTGTCTGTGTTAATGGAACGTGACCACTGCTTGAGCGCATCTAGATCTCCTTGTACTCTCCCTCAAACGTCTTCATTCGTAAATCAACAATTAAGAATAATTTGCAAACAAGGATACTTAAGACTTTCTTCTGCTAGTATGATGGCATAAAAAAAGCTGAATGACCCCAAATGATCTCGCGGGGGTACACTACTTGCGTTTTTTAATACTTGCAACTGTTTGCCGCTGATTTCTCTGCTTTCAGCATTACCCTCTGTTTTCAACCAATGATATGTTCTCTCCTCCACACCAGCACTTCTTTAGTTTATTTATTTATTTATTTATTTATTTATTTATTTATTTATTTATTTATTTATTTATATACAAGAAGGTACATTGGGTATGTGAGAATACATTGGATAGTACAGTATTTACATTCTTGTAAAGCCACTAGTACGCGCAGCGTTTCGGGCAGGTTCTTAATCTAGCAGATAATTTTAAGTAGGCAATTTCTATCAGAATTGATAAATGATAAAGATACATTGCAAGAGAAAATGAGATGAGAGAGCTTAGTAACTATATTAAAGCACATTGTTATATTAAAGCTCTGATTGATTACATTGACAGCTTGATTAGTAATTTAAACAAGATTAATAGACACCATACAGCAGATTGACAGCACATATAAGACAGCAATGATCACAATGGTAAAGATGTTCAGAATCTTCTGTATATTTAGTTATGTCTTCTGTAATATTTAGTTATGAAATCCTGGACTTCAATTTGGGAATGGGTGACCTACTAAACGGAACTGCGTTACACGTTTGTTGATTTTCAATGAAAATAACGGCAGCTAACCCTTCTTCTCATAGTTTTTAATTTTTATGCAAACATAACACTTATAAATTCATAGGGCATTATCTGCCTTAAATGAATCCATGCTGAATCTTTGAGATAAAAAATTGCTTAAGTGTTCTAAGAGACGTTTCCTTGCAAGCTTCTCTAGCGCCTAACTGAGAATGGTCGACAATGAAGCTACTGTGTAGTTTAGTGGCTCCTGTGTCTTTTCTTTCTGGCACATTGACACTAGATTGGCTGTCTTCCATTCCTTTGGCAACTCCCTCTTTTTCACTGATGAGTCAAAGAGTTAATGGTAGGCTCAAGTCCGCAGCTACATCTTTCAGTCTCCACAAATACCATCTGTTGTTTACAGTATGTTGGTGGGTGAGTGTTTATGATTCTTATGTTGGTTACAGTAACGCGGTGGGTGAGTGTTTATGACTCACGTGTTACTTACAGTAACGTGGTGGGTGAGTGTTTATGACTCACGTGTTGCTTACAGTAACGTGATGGGTGAGTGTTTATGACTCACGTGTTGCTTACAGTAACGTGATGGGTGAGTGTTTATGACTCACGTGTTACTTACAGTAACGTGATGGGTGAGTGTTTATGACTCACGTGTTACTTACAGTAACGTGGTGGGTGAGTGTTTATGACTCACGTGTTACTTACAGTAACGTGGTGGGTGACTGTTTATGACTCACGTGTTGCATACAGTAACGTGGTGGGTGAGTGTTTATGACTCACGTGTTGCTTACAGTAACGTGGTGGGTGAGTGTTTATGACTCACGTGTTGCTTACAGTAACGTGGTGGGTGAGTGTTTATGACTCACGTGTTGCTTACAGTAACGTGGTGGGTGAGTGTTTATGACTCACGTGTTGCTTACAGTAACGTGGTGGGTGAGTGTTTATGACTCACGTGTTGCTTACAGTAACGTGGTGGGTGAGTGTTTATGACTCACGTGTTGCTTACAGTAACGTGGTGGGTGAGTGTTTATGACTCACGTGTTGCTTACAGTAACGTGGTGGGTGAGTGTTTATGACTCACGTGTTGCTTACAGTAACGTGGTGGGTGAGTGTTTATGACTCACGTGTTGCTTAAAGTAACGTGGTGGGTGAGTGTTTATGACTCACGTGTTGCTTACAGTAACGTGGTGGGTGAGTGTTTATGACTCACGTGTTGCTTACAGTAACGTGGTGGGTGAGTGTTTATGACTCACGTGTTGCTTACAGTAACGTGGTGGGTGAGTGTTTATGACTCACGTGTTGCTTACAGTAACGTGGTGGGTGAGTGTTTATGACTCACGTGTTGCTTACAGTAACGTGGTGGGTGAGTGTTTATGACTCACGTGTTGCTTACAGTAACGTGGTGGGTGAGTGTTTATGACTCACGTGTTGCTTACAGTAACGTGGTGGGTGAGTGTTTATGACTCACGTGTTGCTTACAGCAACGTGGTGGGTGAGTGTTTATGACTCACGTGTTGCTTACAGCAACGTGGTGGGTGAGTGTTTATGACTCACGTGTTGCTTACAGTAACGTGGTGGGTGAGTGTTTATGACTCACGTGTTGCTTACAGTAACGTGGTGGGTGAGTGTTTATGACTCACGTGTTGCTTACAGCAACGTGGTGGGTGAGTGTTTATGACTCACGTGTTGCTTACAGCAACGTGGTGGGTGAGTGTTTATGACTCACGTGTTGCTTACAGCAACGTGGTGGGTGAGTGTTTATGACTCACGTGTTGCTTACAGCAACGTGGTGGGTGAGTGTTTATGAATCACGTGTTGCTTACAGCAACGTGGTGGGTGAGTGTTTATGAATCACGTGTTGCTTACAGCAACGTGGTGGGTGAGTGTTTATGACTCACGTGTTGCTTACAGCAACGTGGTGGGTGAGTGTTTATGACTCACGTGTTGCTTACAGCAACGTGGTGGGTGAGTGTTTATGACTCACGTGTTGCTTACAGCAACGTGGTGGGTGAGTGTTTATGACTCACGTGTTGCTTACAGCAACGTGGTGGGTGAGTGTTTATGACTCACGTGTTGCTTACAGCAACGTGGTGGGTGAGTGTTTATGACTCACGTGTTGCTTACAGCAACGTGGTGGGTGAGTGTTTATGACTCACGTGTTGCTTACAGCAACGTGGTGGGTGAGTGTTTATGACTCACGTGTTGCTTACAGCAACGTGGTGGGTGAGTGTTTATGACTCACGTGTTGCTTACAGCAACGTGGTGGGTGAGTGTTTATGACTCACGTGTTGCTTACAGCAACGTGGTGGGTGAGTGTTTATGACTCACGTGTTGCTTACAGCAACGTGGTGGGTGAGTGTTTATGACTCACGTGTTGCTTACAGCAACGTGGTGGGTGAGTGTTTATGACTCACGTGTTGCTTACAGCAACGTGGTGGGTGAGTGTTTATGACTCACGTGTTGCTTACAGCAACGTGGTGGGTGAGTGTTTATGACTCACGTGTTGCTTACAGCAACGTGGTGGGTGAGTGTTTATGACTCACGTGTTGCTTACAGCAACGTGGTGGGTGAGTGTTTATGACTCACGTGTTGCTTACAGCAACGTGGTGGGTGAGTGTTTATGACTCACGTGTTGCTTACAGCAACGTGGTGGGTGAGTGTTTATGACTCACGTGTTGCTTACAGCAACGTGGTGGGTGAGTGTTTATGACTCACGTGTTGCTTACAGCAACGTGGTGGGTGAGTGTTTATGACTCACGTGTTGCTTACAGCAACGTGGTGGGTGAGTGTTTATGACTCACGTGTTGCTTACAGCAACGTGGTGGGTGAGTGTTTATGACTCACGTGTTGCTTACAGCAACGTGGTGGGTGAGTGTTTATGACTCACGTGTTGCTTACAGCAACGTGGTGGGTGAGTGTTTATGACTCACGTGTTGCTTACAGCAACGTGGTGGGTGAGTGTTTATGACTCACGTGTTGCTTACAGCAACGTGGTGGGTGAGTGTTTATGACTCACGTGTTGCTTACAGCAACGTGGTGGGTGAGTGTTTATGACTCACGTGTTGCTTACAGCAACGTGGTGGGTGAGTGTTTATGACTCACGTGTTGCTTACAGCAACGTGGTGGGTGAGTGTTTATGACTCACGTGTTGCTTACAGCAACGTGGTGGGTGAGTGTTTATGACTCACGTGTTGCTTACAGCAACGTGGTGGGTGAGTGTTTATGACTCACGTGTTGCTTACAGCAACGTGGTGGGTGAGTGTTTATGACTCACGTGTTGCTTACAGCAACGTGGTGGGTGAGTGTTTATGACTCACGTGTTGCTTACAGCAACGTGGTGGGTGAGTGTTTATGACTCACGTGTTGCTTACAGCAACGTGGTGGGTGAGTGTTTATGACTCACGTGTTGCTTACAGCAACGTGGTGGGTGAGTGTTTATGACTCACGTGTTGCTTACAGCAACGTGGTGGGTGAGTGTTTATGACTCACGTGTTGCTTACAGCAACGTGGTGGGTGAGTGTTTATGACTCACGTGTTGCTTACAGCAACGTGGTGGGTGAGTGTTTATGACTCACGTGTTGCTTACAGCAACGTGGTGGGTGAGTGTTTATGACTCACGTGTTGCTTACAGCAACGTGGTGGGTGAGTGTTTATGACTCACGTGTTACTTACAGCAACGTGGTGGGTGAGTGTTTATGACTCACGTGTTACTTACAGCAACGTGGTGGGTGAGTGTTTATGACTCACGTGTTGCTTACAGCAACGTGGTGGGTGAGTGTTTATGACTCACGTGTTGCTTACAGCAACGTGGTGGGTGAGTGTTTATGACTCACGTGTTGCTTACAGCAACGTGGTGGGTGAGTGTTTATGACTCACGTGTTGCTTACAGCAACGTGGTGGGTGAGTGTTTATGACTCACGTGTTGCTTACAGCAACGTGGTGGGTGAGTGTTTATGACTCACGTGTTACTTACAGCAACGTGGTGGGTGAGTGTTTATGACTCACGTGTTACTTACAGCAACGTGGTGGGTGAGTGTTTATGACTCACGTGTTACTTACAGTAACGTGGTGGGTGAGTGTTTATGACTCACGTGTTACTTACAGTAACGTGGTGGGGTAGTGTTTATGACTCACGTGTTACTTACAGTAACGTGGTGGGTGAGTGTTTATGACTCACGTGTTACTTACAGTAACGTGGTGGGTGAGTGTTTATGACTCACGTGTTACTTACAGTAACGTGGTGGGTGAGTGTTTATGACTCACGTGTTACTTACAGTAACGTGGTGGGTGAGTGTTTATGACTCACGTGTTACTTACAGTAACGTGGTGGGTTTATCTCATAAATTAATAATTTGTGCACAGGCTGTTTATTGCCACGATGATGATGTTCACCTAAATGTGTTCACCTTTATGTGCTCAATTGGAGGTGCTGACTTAGATGTTCTCACTCACATAATCAGTCTTTCATCTTGTTTTAAGCTCAAGTATTACTGACACTTTAAGTTGATTTTGTACTGTTCATGTTTGTTTTATTAACGATTGCATGGTAGGAATCCCAATTGATAATTAGATAAAAAAAGAAGATTCTTCTGTATATTTGGCGTTTAGATCAGATTATGATTTTTCTTTTAGTTGGTCACAAGTATTTAAACCCTAGAAAAAACAGATCGATGGAACATGACGTTAGTGTTTACACAAGACTATCCTCATACTTTGGTGGTACTTACAGTAACGATGTGAACATTAGTACATATACCGACGTAAAACGCAATTAGAAAGTTGAAATCGGTACTGTTGAAATTGGACAAACCGGAAATAGATTTTCTATTTATGTTGCAAAGACAAATGAAACTAACCTAATCTTACCTTCCTAGGCGTAATACACGATATCTGCATAAGGCCTAATATAGTACATATGTGTGCTATACTAGGACTAGGAATATATATATATTTTTTTTGCCTCATTTTTTCAAACAATATAAAGTGAATAATACAAAACTCTACCATTTGATTGCTTAGCATGTAAATCAATGTACTATGGTACACATGGTTACAAAACTACTGTGTAAACAGGAGGACGGGTTGTACAAACTTACAAGTTTTATATTCTTGCACTAAACTTTGTCAATGATTTTCTTGAAGTTATCTCTCTACAGTGAAGACTTTAGTGAATATGTTCTCAGTGGCAGACAAATTACGTATTTTCACTAAATTATGTAATAATATAATAATAGATAAGGTTATTATGATAATATTATAGTACTAGTTAAGATAATTATGGTAAAATTAAAGTTATAATTAAGGTAATTATTTTCAATTCCTCTCAATATGTTACGGCTTTGAACATATTTTTCGTTATATTTCTTTACTGATGCTAGAGAGGAAAGAATCCTGAATGACAACCTTGCTGTAAATGACAGTCCATATATAGTGAAGGAAAAATACACAGACATAACACGAGTGAATATGTGAGTGTTGCAACGTAAAGGAATACCGTGTTATGAGTGTTACATCACAGGAATGAAGTGTTGTGATTGTTACATCACAGGAATGAAGTGTTGTGAGTGTTACATCACAGGAATGAAGTGTTGTGAGTGTTACATCACAGGAATGAAGTGTTGTGAGTGTTACATCACAGGAATGAAGTGTTACATCACAGGAATGAAGTGTTGTGAGTGTTACAACACAGGAATGAAGTGTTGTGAGTGTTACATCACAGGAATGAAGTGTTGTGAGTGTTACATCACAGGAATGAAGTGTTGTGAGTGTTACATCACAGGAATGAAGTGTTATGAGTGTTGCATCACAGGAATGAAGTGTTGTGAGTGTTACATCACAGGAATGAAGTGTTGTGAGTGTTACATCACAGGAATGAAGTGTTGTGAGTGTTACAAAACAGGAATGAAGTGATGTGAGTGTTACATCACAGGAATGAAGTGTTGTGAGTGTTACAACACAGGAATGAAGTGTTGTGAGTGTTACATCACAGGAATGAAGTGTTGTGAGTGTTACATCACAGGAATGAAGTGTTGTGAGTGTTGCAACACAGGAATGAAGTGTTGTGAGTGTTACATCACAGGAATGAAGTGTTGTGAGCGTTACATCACAGGAATGAGGTGGTGTGAGTGTTACATCACAGGAATGAGGTGTTGTGAGTGTTACATCACAGGAATGAAGTGTTGTGAGTGTTACAACACAGAAAAAACATGTCGAAACCATTACTCACAACAGGGTAATTATGTGTTGCAATATGTTATTCCTGACCAGTGCAACTCGCATAACACGCTATTTATGTGTTGCAACGTTGCAACACCGACTGCATGGTATTACCGTGTTGCAGGACTCACATCACATTATTTATGTGTTGTAACTGTCACACTTTATCATGTGTTTCAAACTAAAAACACTTTATTTCTGCAATTGAACAATCACAATAGGTTATTTATGTGTTGCAGCACTCACAGTATGTCATTTCTTAGTTGCAACACTAACAACATGTTATTTCTGTTTCGTAATACTATAATAACAATAAATAATGTATTACATAAAAGTTACTAGAATTGGTAAATAAAAAGTGATTCAATGTTTAAAATATGATTAAAAAGATGAAAAATAGTAACGAATTAAAACTAAAGTATTTTGTGGCTAATATATGGAAAAAAGGAATCCTTGGGTGTTGAGGTGGAACTGGTGACCGCGTGAACACCGGGTCCAACTGGTGACCGCGTGAACACCGGGTCCAACTGGTGACCGCGTGAACACCGGGTCCAACTGGTGACCGCGTGAACACCGGGTGCAACTGGTGACCGCGTGAACACCGGGTGCAACTGGTGACCGCGTGAACACCGGGTCCAACTGGTGACCGCGTGAACACCGGGTCCAACTGGTGACCGCGTGAACACCGGGTCCAACTGGTGACCGCGTGAACACCGGGTCCAACTGGTGACCGCGTGAACACCGGGTCCAACTGGTGACCGCGTGAACACCGGGTCCAACTGGTGACCGCGTGAACACCGGGTCCAACTGGTGACCGCGTGAACACCGGGTCCAACTGGTGACCGCGTGAACACCGGGTCCAACTGGTGACCGCGTGAACACCGGGTCCAACTGGTGACCGCGTGAACACCGGGTCCAACTGGTGACCGCGTGAACACCGGGTCCAACTGGTGACCGCGTGAACACCGGGTCCAACTGGTGACCGCGTGAACACCGGGTCCAACTGGTGACCGCGTGAACACCGGGTCCAACTGGTGACCGCGTGAACACCGGGTCCAACTGGTGACCGCGTGAACACCGGGTCCAACTGGTGACCGCGTGAACACCGGGTCCAACTGGTGACCGCGTGAACACCGGGTCCAACTGGTGACCGCGTGAACACCGGGTCCAACTGGTGACCGCGTGAACACCGGGTCCAACTGGTGACCGCGTGAACACCGGGTCCAACTGGTGACCGCGTGAACACCGGGTCCAACTGGTGACCGCGTGAACACCGGGTCCAACTGGTGACCGCGTGAACACCGGGTCCAACTGGTGACCGCGTGAACACCGGGTCCAACTGGTGACCGCGTGAACACCGGGTCCAACTGGTGACCGCGTGAACACCGGGTCCAACTGGTGACCGCGTGAACACCGGGTCCAACTGGTGACCGCGTGAACACCGGGTCCAACTGGTGACCGCGTGAACACCGGGTCCAACTGGTGACCGCGTGAACACCGGGTCCAACTGGTGACCGCGTGAACACCGGGTCCAACTGGTGACCGCGTGAACACCGGGTCCAACTGGTGACCGCGTGAACACCGGGTCCAACTGGTGACCGCGTGAACACCGGGTCCAACTGGTGACCGCGTGAACACCGGGTCCAACTGGTGACCGCGTGAACACCGGGTCCAACTGGTGACCGCGTGAACACCGGGTCCAACTGGTGACCGCGTGAACACCGGGTCCAACTGGTGACCGCGTGAACACCGGGTCCAACTGGTGACCGCGTGAACACCGGGTCCAACTGGTGACAGCGTGAACACCGGGTCCAACTGGTGACAGCGTGAACACCGGGTCCAACTGGTGACAGCGTGAACACCGGGTCCAACTGGTGACAGCGTGAACACCGGGTCCAACTGGTGACCGCGTGAACACCGGGTCCAACTGGTGACCGCGTGAACACCGGGTCCAACTGGTGACCGCGTGAACACCGGGTCCGACCTCCCAGTCTGGCCACGACTCTTCCTGCTTAATGAAGAACTCAACAGTCATACATTCATCCACTTCATCATACATCATCAACTGACAACTGAGGCATGATGAGAGAAAATCAATAGAGGAAAAATATCTGTGAGGATGTGAGGTTAGGTAAGGTAGGGTAAGGTAAGGTAAGGTGAGGTAAGGTGAGGTAAGGTAAGGTGAGGTAAGGTAAGGTAAGGTAAGGTAAGGTAAGGTGAGGTAAGGTAAGGTGAGGTAAGGTAAGGTAAGGTGAGGTAGGGTAAGGTAAGGTAAGGTAAGGTGAGGTAAGGTAAGGTAAGGTGAGGTAAGGTAAGGTAAGGTGAGGTAAGGTAAGGTGAGGTAAGGAAAGGTAAGGTAAGGTAAGGTAAGGTGAGGTAAGGTAAGGTAAGGTGAGGTAAGGTAAGGTGAGGTAAGGTGAGGTAAGGTAAGGTGAGGTAGGGTAAGGTAAGGTAAGGTAAGGTAAGGTAAGGTAAGGTAAGGTGAGGTAAGGTAAGGTGAGGTAAGGAAAGGTAAGGTGAGGTAAGGTAAGGTAAGGTAAGGTGAGGTAAGGTAAGGTAAGGTGAGGTAAGGTAGGGTAAGGTGAGGTAAGGTAAGGTGAGGTAAGGAAAGGTAAGGTGAGGTAAGGTAAGGTAAGGTGAGGTAAGGTAAGGTAAGGTGAGGTAAGGTAAGGTGAGGTAAGGTGAGGTAAGGTAAGGTGAGGTAGGTTAAGGTAAGGTAAGGTAAGGTGAGGTAAGGTAAGGTAAGGTAAGGTGAGGTAGGGTAAGGTAAGGTAAGGTGAGGTAAGGTGAGGTAAGGTAAGGTAAGGTAAGGTGAGGTAAGGTAAGGTGAGGTAAGGTAAGGTGAGGTAAGGTAAGGTGAGGTAAGGTGAGGTAAGGTGAGGTAAGGTGAGGTAAGGTAAGGTAAGGTAAGGTGAGGTAGGGTAAGGTAAGGTAAGGTAAGGTAAGGTAAGGTAAGGTAAGGTAAGGTAAGGTGAGGTAAGGTAAGGTGAGGTAGGGTAAGGTAAGGTGAGGTGAGGTAAGGTGAGGTAAGGTAAGGTGAGGTAAGATAAGGTGAAGTAAGGTAAGATAAGGTAAGGTAAGGTGAGGTAAGGTGAGGTAAGGTGAGGTAAGGTAAGGTAAGGTAAGGTAAGATAAGGTGAGGTAAGGTGAGGTAAGGTAAGGTGAGGTAAGGTGAGGTAAGGTAAGGTGAGGTAAGGTAAGATAAGGTAAGGTGAGGTGAGATAAGGTGAGGTAAGGTCAGGTAAGGTGAGGTAAGGTAAGGTGAGGTAAGGTAATGTGAGGTGAGGTGAGGTAAGGTGAAGGAAGGTAAGGTGAGGTAAGGTAAGGTAAGGTAAGGTGAGGTAAGGTAAGGTGAGGTAAGGTAATATAAGGTAAGGTGAGGTAAGATGAGGTAAGGTAAGGTGAGGTAAGATGAGGTAAGGTAAGGTGAGGTAAGGTGAAGTTAGGTGAGGTAAGGTAAGGTAAGGTAAGGTTATCTTGAGATGATTTCGGGGCTTTAGTGTCCCCGCAGCCCGGTCCTCGACCAGGCCTCCACCCCCAGGAAGCAGCCCGTGACAGCTGACTAACTCCCAGGTACCTATTCTACTGCTAGGTAACAGGGGCATAGGGCGAAAGAAACTCTGCCCATTGTTTCTCGTCGGCGCCCGGGATCGAACCCGGGACCACAGGATCACAAATCCCGCGTGCTGTCCGCTCGGCCGACCGGCTCCCAAGGTAAGGTAAGGTGAGGTAAGGGGAGGTAAAGAAAGGTGAGGTAAGGTAAGGTGAGGTGAGGTAAGGTAAGGTGAGGCAAGGTGAGGTAAGGTGAGGTAAGGTGAGGTGAGATGAGGTAAGGTAAGGTAAGGTAAGGTGAGGTAAGGTAAGGGGAGGTAAGGTAAGGTAAGTTGAGGTAAGGTAAAGTAAGGTAAGGTGAGGTAAGGTAAGGTAAGGTGAGGTAAGGTGAGGTAAGGTGAGGCAAGGTGAGGCAAGGTGAGGTAAGGTGAGGCAAGGTAAGGTGAGGTAAGGTAAGGGGAGGTAAGGTAAGGTGAGGTAAGGTGAGGCAAGGTGAGGTAAAGTAAGGTGAGGTAAGGGGAGGTAAGGTAAGGTAAGGGGAGGTAAGGTAAGGTGAGGTAAGGTAAGGTGAGGTAAGGGGAGGTGAGGCAAGGTAAGGTAAGGTAAGGTGAGGTAAGGTAAGGTGAGGTAAGGTAAGGTGAGGTAAGGGGAGGTGAGGTGAGGCAAGGTAAGGTGAGGTAACGTGAGGTAAGGTAAGTTGAGGTAAGGTAAGTTAAGGTGAGGGAAGGTGTGGTAACCGGCGAAGTCGTTAAATACCAAGATATTACCTCAGTTCAAAATCCAAATAGAAACAATCCTCATGAACCATGGGGGGGGATCTTTGACAAGCCGATGGCTTCCACTATCCGTCGAGGACACTAGTTTACTTTAGTTTAGTTCATTTATTATGCACCCCATGCCCATCTTGTGGGCGGTAGTGGAAAGGGTTACAGAGGCTACAGTTAGCAAACTGGGGATATTTGGCTAAAATTTCTGGTAGCAGATCATTTTGAATTAAATATTTACAGGATTACAGGACACTAGAGACAGGTAAATTCAGGTACAAATCTCCCACATTCGTTATTGTGCCTTTATTTTTTAACATATAGCTAACTCAACCTGTAATTTGTAATTATGTAACTTATATTGAAGGGGGTACCAAGACACTGCTATATACCTACATTTGTAATGAAAAAACATTATTAATACATTAAATCAACTTCGTTGCAGAGCGTAGTTACGATCTACGGACCTCTGGGTTATGGGCCCAGCACGCTTCCACTGCGCCACTCTGCTGCTCATATTAACTGGATGATACATTTTATACATCTTTTAAAATAATATAATCGGTAATATTTTCTTCATAAATAAAAGTCTCAGTGTTTCTGCGCAGTTACGCACCAGTACGTACTGATCTTGCGCATGGGACGCGCACATCATGGTTACTGTGCACAGCCAGCTGCGTATGGCATACATCATAGCATGGGTATGTGATCACTGCTGCACACGATGAGTATGGGTTCACTACCACTCATGAACAGGACATGTATTGGAGGCACTAACGCTCACAGGATAGGTATACATGGGGTCTACAGGATAAGTATGGGATCCACTCAGCCCTGGAGGCTGATCTGTCGTGTTTGTTGAGGTCTATAGCAACTCTTCTTGCATGTAAACATTCCAAGCATAAGAATTATATTTAGTGTCTGGACCGAGATTCATCAGTCAGTTACGCAAGTACTTACGAACATGTTATCTCAATCTTTGGCGACTTTACACATATTAAACAGTTGATGAGCTCCAAAGGACTGGGAGGCTGTTTATAATTATATATTATTTTCTAAATTGTTGTGTTATGCCGCCAGAACTCAGTATGTAGCTGTTCAACCCGTCCTCATAATAGAACGGCGCCTTTTGACGAATACTCTTCCCGAGACCAACAATTGTCGCACTAGAAAATGGTAGCGGCTCGTGAAACTGCAGCCCATCCTCTTGTGTTGGTAGTACTTATAGTAACGATGAGGACCAAAGTTAATATATCGACGAACAACGCAATTACAAAGTAGAAATTTATACTATTGAATTTAGACAAACCTGAAAAGGTTTTATATTTATGTTGCAAAGACAACCTTAACTAACTGAACCATCCTAGGCCTAATACGTTTAATCTGAGGCCTAATATCGTACATATGTGTGCTATACTAGACCTAGTAATATATATGTTTATTTTTAGCTTTATTTTTCCAGACTATAAAGTGATTAGTGCTATATACTTCACTTCCGACTATAAAGAGTCTATAATTATGACTATAATTAAGAATTCAGACTATAAAGTGATTAGTAAGTACTATTATGTAATGACTTAGTACGTCAACGTTTGTACTATGGAGCATATACAACAACTACTGTGTAAACAGGAGGATGGGTCGCGACGTTGACATACTGTGCCGTTCTCTGTTGTGTTAGGATAAGGTCACTTACGCGCGAGAGTTTGTTGACGTTGGGAGACTTGAGGAGGACGGGCTGGATCACGGGGCCAAGTGTGACATCGCTGTCAAGTGTGTTATGTCGGTCTTGTCTGAGGTCAACCCCTAGAGTTGGCCTAAATAATCGCCCCCGGGTGGGCTCGAACCACCAACCTTTCGGTTAACAACCGAACGCGATAACCAATTGTGCCACGGAGGCTCGAGAAAAGTTCTTAACAAATTTGTAATAAGGCGGAATTACTTAGATATCGAAGTGTAAAAATTATCTGAGTTTACTTGAGAGCTAATTATAGTGGCCACGATGAGGACAGGAGGCCGGCGGCTTGTCGAAGGTCCCCCCATTTGCTTTGATGATCTCTTCCTGATGATGATAACTCCAATAGTGTCCTAATGCCTAAAGTAACCTTGTGTCTAGTGGTCACGACGGAGACGGGAAGCCGGCAGCTTGTCAGTGGTTCCCCCATTTTTCCTAAGTTTCCTCCTTTTCTTTCTTCCCTAATTTTCCTCCTTTCCCCCCCACAAAAAAGAGTAACAACAACAAAAAAGACTCTGGGGTTGGAGTCCCTGTGCCTTCTTGTACCAACTTCGAGGTTAACTCCGGAGCTGGAGCCCCCTGGGGGCAGTTCCTTGTTGCCTTCAACCTCGTTCTGACAGTTCCTGCGACGGCGCTGGAACCTGTCTTATTGGTGTTTGCCTTTCCAATGGAGCTTTCGGCGCTGTGGAGAGGGGGGACCTGCTGCATGGGTGACAGCTTCTCCCCCGTATCAACCTACCCTGGCTTTGCGCCCTGGAGAGGCCACTCCAGACCGACAACCAGAACGGAACTCCATAGTCTCCTGAGACAGATGGACGCCTACTACTTGGATGGTCCACCAGTTTTTACATTCTTGTAAAGCCACTAGCATGCATAGCGTTTCGGGCAGGTCCTTTATCCTAATACGGCTAATTCCTAAGATTAATATTAATCTTAATTATTAACTCCGGAATACGACCCGTCAAATCGTTTCACTGCTGAGTGAAGAGAGGCGTAATGTTAAGGATTGGAACCCAGTCAATCCTCCCCGGCCAGGATAAGAACCCAGACTAAATTGTTCGCGAAGTGCGGGGGCTAGTGTTTCACCACTGCGCCACGGGGACTGCATACACGGGGACCAGTCATTGAAAGTTGCACAACAATTTGGAACTCTAATAAGAAAGTCAACTTTATTTTCAAGGAAAATAAAGTTATTGAACTGTAAACATCTCTGGTGCGGCCACATTTGGACTGCTGTATCAAGCATAGAGGCCTCAGCTTCACAACATATCTGCTGTGGAGAAAGTACAACACAGAGCGACAAAAAGCATCTCAGAACTAAATCGGCTCCCATACCAGGAACGGTTGAGGGCCCCAGGACTAACACAGCAAGCCAGACGGGGCATGGTGGCTCCCATACCAGGAACGGTTGAGGGCCCCAGGACTAACACAGCAAGCTAGACGGGGCATGGTGGCTCCCATACCAGGAACGGTTGAGGGCCCCAGGACTAACACAGCAAGCCAGACGGGGCATGACGGCTCCCATACCAGGAACGGTTGAGGGCCCCAGGACTAACACAGCAAGCCAGACGGGGCATGGCGGCTCCCATACCAGGAACGGTTGAGGGCCCCAGGACTAACACAGCAAGCAAGACGGGGCATGGTGGCTCCCATACCAGGAACGGTTGAGGGCCCCAGGACTAACACAGCAAGCAAGACGGGGCATGGTGGCTCCCATACCAGGAACGGTTGAGGGCCCCAGGAATAACACAGCAAGCCAGACGGGGCATGGTGGCTCCCATAGAAACTTATAAAATACTGAACAAATTGGAGGATTTAGAGAATCCAGACCACTACTCTAAAAGGTCGCATGTAACATATACATGATGCAACAGCTTTATCAAGCTCAACAGGTCACCGTCACACTCCTCCATCCATCCACACAGCTCTAGTATCACCGAGATATTGGTACTGGTAATGGCTCGAAAGAGCCTCCTCATACGGGCTATTCATGCCCGAGCCACCTTTAGGAAGGCTTAATCTTTATCAATCAATCAAGTCAAAATATAGGAAAAAAAAAATGGTTTTCCCCCCAAAGGGCTATAGACCCCTGGGACAGCCTACCTGCCAATGCCTTAAATCCCACCACTCACAATGGGTGTATTATAGGCGATTTTTGTATATATAAAATAAACACAAAATGTACAAAAAAAAAGGACAGAATAATATTATATAAACATGGAGCATGAAACAGACATGAAGGAGAAAAACACATAGCGCAGAGAACCCAGAACCCCGTACAGTATACAGAACCCCGTACTGTATACGGAAACCCATACAGTATACAGAACCCCATACTGTATACAGAAACCTGTACAGTATACAGAACCCTGTACAGTATACAGAACCCCGTACTGTATACAGAACCCATACAGTACACAGAGCCCCATACAGTATACAGAACTTCGTACAGTATACAGAACCCCGTACAGTACATAAGGGAGTACTTAAGCAACAGGAATCAGCGAGTAACGGTGAGGGGGGAGACATCAGAGTGGCGAGATGTCACCAGCGGAGCCCCACAGGGCTCAGTACGTGGACCCATTCTGTTTCTAATATATGTAAACGATCTTCCGGAGGGTATAGACTCGTTCCTCTCAATGTTTGCTGATGATGCAAAAATTAAACAATTTTATAACTGCTGCTGATAATGTCAATTGGGAGTCCGAGTTAGGTAACATAGGGGACATCAACCTAGCCGTGCAATCTTTTCTACAAACAACTCTTAGCCTTTATAACACCCACTGTCCTATGCTTACAAAACAAGTCACAAACAAAAGGCTTAACAATCCTTGGCTTACAAAGGGAATACTTAAATCCATTAACAAAAAAACACGACCTTGAGAAGAAGTATAGGCTAGGAACCGTCTCCAAAGAATTCTCAAAGAATTACTCGTTATTGCTATCTAAAATAATTAGACGAGCCAAAACTAAATACTATGAAGATAAATTTACCCAAATAAAGAGCAACATTAAAAAAACTTGGAGCTGTAACCTACCTTACCCCTCTGTTGTCAACCCATGTATGTTTTTTTTTTTTTTCAAAACAACGCTGTTTGAATGTAATTTTCTGTAATAATTTGTAATTGTATTTGTGCTGCTTTTTCAGCCATGTTCCCCCCTCTTTTACCTCTATTTTTATTTGTTCTCAACACATTTTATTCTTTTTACCCATTAGTATTAAGCTTTAGTCATTAATGTTTTTCCTGCCCGAAACGCTTTGTGTAATAGTGGCTTTAGGCATTGTATGTACTAGCTCTATCTATTAATCCAACAAACTTTGTAAAATCTCTTTATGTATGTACCTTACCTAAATAAACATTTATTTATTTTATTTTATTTTATTATGAGAAGAATCAAGACGGATGAAGATAGACAGAGACTACAGGATGACCTGGACAAACTGGAGGAATGGTCTAGAAAATTGCTGCTAAAGTTCAACTCAGGAAAGTGTAAGGTAATGAAATTAGGCAAAGGGAGCAGGAGGCTGAACACAAGGTACCATCTGGGAGGTGAAATCCTGCAAGAGTCAAATAGAGAGAAAGATCTAGGGGTTGATATCACACCGAACCTGTCCCAAGAGGCCCACATCAAAAAGATATCATCAGTGGCATATGCTAGACTGGCCAACATAAGAACTACCTTCAGAAACTTGTGTAAGGAATCGTTCAGGACCCTGTATACCACTTATGTCAGACCAATCCTGGAATATGCAGCTCCAGTCTGGAGTCCATACCTAGTTAAACACAAGACAAAGTTAGAGAAGGTTCAGCGGTATGCCACCAGGCTCGTCCCGGAACTGAGAGGTATGAGCTACGAGGAAAAGCTAAAGGAGCTGAACCTCACGTCCTTGGAAAACAGAAGAGAATGGGGAGACATGATAACCCCCTACAAAATTCTCAGGGGAATTGACAGGGTGAACAAAGACAAACTCTTCACCACAGGTGGGACACGAACAAGGGGATACAGGTAGAAACTTAGTAACCAGATGAGCCACAGAGACGTTAGAAAGAATTTTGTCGGTGTCAGTGTAGTTAATAAATGGAATGGACTAGGAAGTGATGTGGTGGAGGCTGACTCCATACACAGTTTTAAATGTAGATATGATAGAGCCCAATAGGCTCAGGAATCTGTACACTAGTTGATTGACAGTTTAGAGGCGGGACCAAAGAGCCAAAGCTCAACCCCCGCAAGCACAATTAGGTGAGTACAGTTAGGTGAGTACAGACAGCACAGTTTCGCCTCCTTCTCCGGGGCGAGACAGCATGCTTCTTCCTTGTGTTTTGAGCTGAACAAATACCTGCGTTTTCAGTTCATCCTCGTCGCCAATGTGAAGTTGTGTGTTGCTGAGGAAGTCTTGGTTGTAGGGTTGATATAAAGCCAATGCCAGGGTTGATATAAAGCCAAAACCAGGGTTGATATAAAGCCAATGCCAGGGTTGATATAAAGCCAATGCCAGGGTTGATATAAAGCCAATGCCAGGGTTGATATAAAGCCAAAGCCAGGGTTGATATAAAGCCAATGCCAGGGTTGATATAAAGCCAATGCCAGGGTTGATATAAAGCCAAAGCCAGGGTTGATATAAAGCCAATGCCAGGGTTGATATAAAGCCAATGCCAGGGTTGATATAAAGCCAAAGCCAGGGTTGATATAAAGCCAATGCCAGGCTTGATATAAAGCCAATGCCAGGGTTGATATAAAGCCAAAGCCAGGGTTGATATAAAGCCAATTCCAGGGTTGATATAAAGCCAATGCCAGGGTTGATATAAAGCCAAAGCCAGGGTTGATATAAAGCCAATTCCAAGAGTACGACTTAGTCAAACTAGAAATGCTTTACAATTCAAGGGACCTCGAATGTCGAATGACCTTCCCAATTATGTTAAAGACTGTACCTCTCCCAACCAGTTTAAGATAAAAACTAAGTACTACCTAATTAACTCAATGTAACCTACCTCACCCCCAAAATGTCAACCCTTGTCTTCTATTTTAAACAATGCTGTTTTGTTGACCAAATTGTACTTTTGCTTTCTTTCTGCCATGTTCCCCCCCCCCTTTTTATATTTTTTTCTTATTTTTCTCAACACAATTTATACTTTAATCTCAATTAGTATTAAGTTTTAGTCTTAGTGTTTTTCCTGCCCGAAATGTTTTGCGTAATAGTGGCTTTAGGTATTGTATGTACTAGCTCTATCTATAAATCCATCAACTTTTGTATCTTACCTTGTATGTATGTACCTTACCTGAATAAAAATTTATTTATTTATTTATTTATTTATAATGCTTGGCTACTGACTTTAATACTTATAAAGATACATGACTAGCAGCATCCAAGCCTGGTGGGCGTCCTGTACGCTCTCTGTTGTTAACATACTGCTGGCGTATGAAACAGCGCATACAAATGGATGGTGCCTTTTGCCATGAACATGACATCGTCCATTCTCAGTTAGGCGCTAGAGAAACTTACAAGGAAACGTCTCTTGGAACACTTAAAAAATTAAGATTTCTCTCAAAGCACCAGCATGGATTTAGTTAAGGCTGATAATGCCATACGATTTTCTAAAGGTTATGATTAAATACAAATGATAAAACTAATGGAAGAAGGGTTAGCTGCCATTATTTTCATTGTTAATCAACAAATGAGAAGGCCCCAGGAATAGTACAGGCTGGAAAGCTATTTCTTGATTCTGTTAACACAACAAGGTTGTTATAACTGAAAAATGCTGCTATGGGGGATCTAGTATTACTCTGGTGTAGGGGCAGTTAGAATTAAGATGTATCTCTAGTTGTGGAGATCAGTAAGGCCCGGCCCCCAATAAAAATATAAATCATGATTAACAATTGACTACAAGGCAATGTCAGTTTAGAGGTAGATCATAGATCTCCTACCCAGGAAGAATGGATACTCCTTTAAAACTAACTTATTTATTAACCCCTTAACAACCCCCCATATACATCCACACCAATAACAATAATAATAATTACTTTACCACCCTACCTTACGTTAAAAGCCTTGGTCCACATAAGCAGGATGCACAAGCTAGGGTAAAGTTTACTAGGGAAGCACTTGAAGCTTGGGGCAGCTTAGGGGTAGTGAGCCCACTTGGTACCTTATCACAACACAACACTAATGGGTACCCAAAACACTGGCAAATACTACCCCAAGGTCTCCACCAATCTTACAATCCCACAGTAGGCAAACTTAAATATACCATACTAAACTTAGTACACTTAAACATACAAATAGGTAAGGGAGAGTAGAAGGAAGAAGGGGAGAGAGGTGCAGAGCCCCACAGTCCAGATGTTTACACCTCGAACGCCACCAGAGAAGACCGCATCCAGCGACCAGATCAGGGCTCCCGAGTTGTGTGGTGCCGGGAAGAGCCTAATTGATCGTGCAGCTATACACATTACAAAACCTCACCAATGTACAATATTGTTTACTTTACTCGTTCTAAGGATAGTTAATAATTACTACAATGTTATACTTAATCCACAACAAGCTCAAGAGTCTGAATGCTTGTGAGCAACAAGATTCGTCTTATGTCTGGCAAGGAAGATACGAACAAATACACCTCGCCATGTGTCCCAAATAATATAAAGTAGTTTATTTAGCTCAATTTGACCTCTGGTTTCCACTGGTGAACCCAGGGTCGTAACAAAGGTGAAGACTGCTAGGATGGTACACGCGCACATGGACAGATAATTTACATCAAAATTGTGAGAAATGTTTAGGTGACCAAAAGACTATTATCTAGGCAACGCAGTGTCCCAGACTTACTAATGTTCCACAGTCACATCCATATTGATTGAATTATTTATTTATTTATTTATCTATTTATTTATTTAATTAATTTTTTATTTAAGGTAAGGTAATTATCAAAAGAAGACACCAAACCAGGAAGGCTATGTAGCACTATCAAAGCGCGAAATAATCAGAGGGCGCTAAATATCACCAAGAATGCCAATACGAGAACAAAAACGCATAAGGCGAACGATATCAAAAGTATCCGATTCACCAAGAATTCTATCGAGGGACAAGTGACCGCGAGGGGCGGTCGGAAAGCAAGACACACGCTCGTCCTGGAAGTCAGGACATTCAACAAGGATATGCACAACTGTAAGAGGGACAACGCAATTCGGACAATAACCCTTAAACTGCGCATGGCGTATATATACGCCCTGAGTAACATGTCCCATGGTGCGCATGGCGTATATATACGCCATAGGGTGCCAGGCCTGATTCAAATGGCCCGCGGCTACACGGGGTTCACAGTAGCTTCCTCAGGGCTCTTGTAAACAGATGCCATTTTAAAAAAAAATCGTGGGCAATATTCTCAGGTGTGAGAGGCACAGTACTGTTGGAGCAACCATTAAGGCCGGCGCACGCAGTATGAGCGAACAGCATTGATGTTCAGCTTGTGACCACAGCATCGCCGAAAAATGTCAAAATAAATATATAATTGTTATTATTTAGCGATGACAATATTACAAATGACCAATGAATGTGATATAAATAACTAGGGTTGTGGTAATAGCAGGATTGTTGTAATAATTAGCGCTGTGGGAGGAGTGATGCTGAGAGACGGAGGGAGACAGCATCGTTTACTGACTGTGTGGCCACCTGTTATTGTTTGCATTCACCATACCAGGTCAGGGGTTCTCTATGGTGAACACAAATGTAGATACATATATATAATGTGTGTATTAGTGTAATAACAGCAAAAGGATTATGCTGGGAGGAGCCATATGGGTGACGGAGGTGATGTCGTCTGCACGATTTGTCTAGCTGTTTAGAGGGTGGCCACTATGCTCATTGGGCGCACTACAAGCTTAGGTGTACAGTTACGGTGCATAAAACATGTAGATATTTATATATAATATGTGTATATAGGGTAATAACACTGCAAAAGGTATTGTTGGGGGAGAAAGTTTAGTGCGTGTGACCTTGAATGAGTGAGGGAGCCGCCATCTGTGTATAGCGACGACTCTTAGTGCCTGAACTAACTATATCAGCTTAGCTGTACAGTTGTGGTGAACAAAATATATACATACTTATATATAACGTCTGTATATAGTGTAATAACACCACAACTGGTATTGTTGGTGGAGAAAGTTTAGTGCGTGTGTTGAGGGAGTGGCAGCGAGTAGCTGGCTGGTGTGTGGTGGTAACTCCTCGTTGCTTTTCGACTCTCAATACCAACTTAGTGGTTCGTTATGGTGACCAAAACATGCCAATACTTATATATAACCTGTGTATAGAGTGTAATAGCAGCTAAACTATTTGTTTATTGTTTTATAAACATAATAATTGAATCACTAATATGCACATCATACTTTTGAGTATAGCGATTATTAACCACTTTTATTATATAAATATATTACAATACACACTATTGAATAATATTACTGCAAAAAAACTAAGAAAAAATCAATTGGAGACATTGAAACAATTAGGTAATAATATCTTTGTGGCAACTCCCATCTGTCAACGCGGGTGACGCTGACCGGGTCTGACGACCGCTCTGTCAACACCCACTTTTTGCCAGACTTCCTCGGTCAATTGCGCCCAAAATATGTCACCTACGATTTTTTTTTTATTTTTTCCGTGCTCAGGGGACACAAATTAACATGTTTAGAAGACGAAAAAAAAATTTGAATTTTTTTTTTCTTGCGCACAGGGGTGTAAATGTCCCAAGGACCCCTGAGCAGTGTAAGGGATAAGGAGCAGGGCGGCGCTCCATTAAGTGACCGTGGGTTAAGCGGCTATGACCAACCTGCAGCCGTGCCAAAGCAGTTTCCCACTGCCGGTTACGGTGGCAGGAGGAAGGCCACGGGGACACACTACGTTTGAGAGTACGCAGCTTGTTACCAACCACAGAGGACCAATAACACTGCCAACGGGCAAGAATGGAAGAATGAAAAACAGGATAAAAGTCGGAATAAGGAATACCTTTACGGGAGATGGGACAAGAACGGAAAGCTTCCTTAGCGGAAGCATCCGCACGCTCATTGAAAGAAACACCAATATGGCTGGGAACCCAGCAAAACTCTACTGATTTAAATTTACTAGAAATAAGAAACAGCCAATGTTGAATCTCGATGACCACTGGATGGACAGGATTAAAGGACCCTAGAGCTATGAGGGCACTACGAGAATCAACTACAACCACAAAGGAGGAATGAGAATGAGAAAGCAAGAGACGAAGAGCATAGAGAATAGCATAAAGTTCTGCCGTAAAGACGCTAGCCTCCGAAGGGAGGCGACACATATAAGTACGGTCAGGAAAAACAACAGAGTAGCCCACACCGTCCGCAGACTTAGACCCATCAGTGAAGATGGAAATAGAGTGGGAGTGCGAAGAAAAGTGCTCAAGGAAGAGGCTTTTCAGAATCGTAGGAGGGGTAAAGGCTTTAGTAATACAAGTCAAGGACGTACAAAACTTGGGAAGGGGGACTCTCCACGGAGGTAAGGAAGGAACAATACGAGGAGAAACATTAGAAATATGAACAGAAAGAGAATCTTGTAAGCGAGATAACCGGACAGAAAGTGGGAGACAATGAAGAGGAACAGGAACACAAGGAGGAGGAAAAGTCAATGCACGACACTTGAAACAATCACTTGAAACAATCGAGGGATCCCACCTCCACCACGTTCCTCGTGGGAGGAAATGATGTTGGTCGAGTTAGGAGTGAGGAACTGATTCAGAGGTATAAAACAGCCATAGAATTAGTTAGGAGCAAGGGAGGAATCCCGATCATATGTGGCATTCTTCCAAGAAAGGGAGTGGGAAATGAATGGATGTCGAGGGCAATTGGTGTCAATTGCCGGCTGGAAAGATATTGCAAATCAAATGCAATATCTTTCATAGACAACTGGGAAAACTTCTATGGAAGAAATGAAATGTATGCTCGTGATGGGGTGCATCTATCGAGAGCTGGGGTTGTTGCTGTTGCGAACTCGTTGGAACCAGTGGTTAGAGGTGTTTATTTGGGTTTAAACTGTTAGTAGATAGAGGTATGGGAATTGATTTGGAGGAAGGAGGTAATAAAAGTATGTGTTTGTGGGAGAAAGGAATTGGCAAAATGATCAGGGAAAGAGAAGGGCCTCAAAATAACAATTCACTTAGGGTATATTACACTAACAGTAGAAGTCTAAGAAATAAAATTAACGGATTAAATGCTCTTGTCTGCACAGAAAAAAATAGATATTATTGCACTTACCGAAACGTGGATGAATGTAGAAAATAAAGAACTATTAGCTGAATATTAAATAAATGGATTTAAACTATTTCACACAGATGAAAGATATTAGACGAGGAGGTGGAGTAGCCATATATGTTAGGGACAATTTGAAATGTAGTCTCAAAGAGGGAATCAAAACTGAGCCACACACAGAAACTATTTGGACAGAATTAAACGAAAAAGCTAATAATATTATAATAGGAGTTATATATAGGCCACCAAATTTAGACAGAATGGAAGCAAAGCATCTATGGGATGAAATATCTAGAGCATCTAGATCTAACATTATTTATGTCATGGGTGACTTTAATTTTAGTGGAATAAACTGGTTGAACAAAACAGGGAATAGTGAAGCAGAAGATTTTCTAGAATTAATTGACGATTGCTTTCTTACTCAACACATTAAGGAACCAACACGGGAAAATAATATTTTAGATTTAGTGTTAACTAACAGGGAAACACAAATTAATGACATTGAAATAGGGAGTGAGCTAGGGAACAGTGATCACAAAGAAATCAGATTTAGCATAGAATGGAATAGACCTGTAGGAGAAAATTCTGTTAGAGTGCCAGATTTTCGAAAAGCTGATTTTAATAGCCTAAGAAATTTTTTGGGTCAAATTGATTGGAAAGCCTTGGGTATGGGGTGTGAACCGGTCTTGGAGCGAGACATGAACCCAGCGATAGGTGACTTAAATGGGGATTTCGATGTGGATTCAATATATAACTTATTTAAGAATATTCTAAACAAAACACAGGAACGTAGTATACCATACAAATTGAATAGATCGAATACTAATGACCCAAAGTGGATAACAAAGAATTTGAAGAGCCTTATAGGTAAAAAGAGAGCTTGGTACAAAAGGATTAAAAATGGGGAGGTCACTTTAGAACAGGAATTCGTACAACTGGTTAGAAATGTTAAAAAAGAGATAAGGAAAGCAAAAAGAAACTATGAAGTTTGCATAGCAGGGCAAGCAAAGACAAATCCTAAAGGGTTTTTTCAGTTATATCGTACTAAGACTAGGGAAAGGATAGGTCCAATAAAAACTGAGACAGGTCAAATAACAGATAGTGATGAAGAGATGAGTAGTATTTTTAATAAATATTTTGTATCTGTATTTACTAAAGAGGAACTTAACAATATGCCTTCAGCCGAACAAGTCTATGTGGGTGGGGACGAGGACAGGTTGACGAGTTTAGCAGTTACCAGGGAGGATGTTCTTAAACAAATAGTAAAACTCAAACCAAACAAATCCCCAGGGCCGGATGAAGTGTTTGCTAGGGTGCTTAAAGAATGCAAAGAGGAGCTTTCCGAGCCACTGTCTACCATATTTATTAAATCAATAGAGTCAGGCAGAGTGCCAGAGTCATGGAAGGTAGCTAATGTGGTACCAATTTTTAAGAAAGGAGATAGATCACTTGTGTCAAACTATCGGCCAATTAGCCTAACGTCTATTGTGGGAAAGTTACTTGAATCAATAACTGCAAATACAATTCGTCTCCATCTTGAAAAACATAAATTAATAACTGAGTCGCAACATGGTTTTATAAATGGCCATTCATGTTTAACAAATTTGTTATCTTTTTATTCTAGTATAGTTGAGGCAGTTGATAGTGGTAAGGATTGTGATGTTGTGTACCTTGACTTTAGCAAAGCTTTTGATACAGTGCCACATGAAAGACTGATTAAAAAGATAGAGTCTCATGGTATTGGGGGTGCTATATTAAGCTGGATTAGGGCATGGCTATACCAAAGGAAACAGAGTTAGTATAAATGGAATCAAGTCAGAGTGGGAAAATGTTGTAAGTGGAGTGCCTCAAGGCTCTGTCCTGGGACCTCTGTTGTTTATAATATATATAAATGATTTAGATTCATTTACATTTAGATTCACCTGGCTGGTTAGATTCATCCAGTCAGTCAGGTGCTGTCACAGTTTGAGGTTGTGTTAGCTGGAGCTCTGGAGTAACATTATTATTGCAATAATGGAAGGATTAGTAAATGATTTGGTGAGTTTGGTTGGAGCTCTGAGAGCAGAGATGGACTCCCTGCGGGAGGAGGTACGACGGCTGAGACTTCAAGAGGAAACGAAGGAGGAGACCAATGTTGACGAGATCTCATCGTGGAGAGTAGTGAAAGACAGGGGTCTTAAGAAGACTTTGACAAGGCCGCCTACAGACGCCCTAAGGACGGCAAATTCATTTGCCTTGTTGGAGGACGAGTGCTGTAGTACGCCTGCAGCGAGGAAATCAGCGAGGAACGGCGGAGCGCAGGCCCCTCAGGCTGCTCAGAAAGTTAGGGTGGTACCGAAGCGAATTTTGGTTGTGGGAGATTCCCAGGTGAGGTATTTAGACAGAACGTTTTGTGTCAGAGATAGGGGGAACAGATTAAGGGTTTGCTATCCGGGAGCTTAAATTGGTGATATTGTTGAAAACATGAATGATATTATGACGGGAAATGGGAACAAACCCATTATTTGTATTAGTGCAGGGGGGTAATGATGTTGGGTGAGTTAGGAGTGAGGAACTAATACAGAGATTTAGGACAGCCATTGAATTAGTTAGGAGCAAGGGAGGAATCATATGTGGCATTCTTCCAAGAAAGGGAGTGGGAAATGAATGGATGTCGAGGGCACTTGGTGTCAATTGCCGGCTGGAAAGATATTGCAAATCAAATGCAATATCTTTCATAGACAACTGGGAACGCTTCTATGGAAGAAATGAAATGTATGCTCGGGATGGGGTGCATCTATCGAGGGCTGGGGTTGTTGCTGTTGCGAACTCGTTGGAACCAGTGGTTAGAGGTGTTTGTTTGGGTTTAAACTGTTAGTAGATAGTGGTATGGGAATTGATTTGAAGGAAGGAGGTAATAAAAGTATGTGTTCGTGGGAGAAAAGAATTGGCAAAATGATCAGGGAAAGAAAAGGGCCTCAAAATAACAATTCACTTAGGATATATTACACTAACAGTAGAAGTCTAAGAAATAAAATTAATGAATTAAATGCTCTTGTCTGCACAGAAAAAATAGATATTATTGCACTTACCGAAACGTGGATGAACGTAGAAAATAGAGAACTATTAGCTGAATATCAGATAAATGGATTTAAACTATTTCACACAGATAGATATATTAGACGAGGAGGGGGAGTAGCCATATATGTTAGGGACAATTTGAAATGTAGTCTCAAAGAGGGAATCAAAACTGAGCCACACACAGAAACTATTTGGATAGAATTAAACGAAAAAGCAAATAATATTATAATAGGAGTTATATATATGCCACCAAATTTAGACAGAATGGAAGCAAAGCATCTATGGTATGAAATATCTAGAGCATCTAGATCCAACAGTATTTATGTCATGGGTGACTTTAATTTTAGTGGAATAAACTGGGTGAACAAAACAGGGAATAGTGAAGCAGAAGATTTTCTAGAATTAATTGACGATTGCTTTCTTACGCAACACATTAAGGAACCAACTCGGGAAAATAATATTTTAGATTTAGTGTTAACTAACAGGGAAACACAAATTAATGACATCGAAATAGGGAGTGAGCTAGGGAACAGTGATCACAAAGTATTCAGATTTAGCATAGAATGGAATAGACCTGTAGGAGAAAATTCTGTTAAAGTGCCAGATTTTCGAAAAGCTGATTTTAATAGCCTAAGAAATTTTTTGGGTCAAATAGATTGGAAACTCTTGGGTATGAGGTGTGGGCCGGTCTTAGAGCGAGACATGAACCCAGCGATAGGTGACGTAAAAGGGGATTTCGATGTGGATTTAATATATAACTTATTTATGAATATTCTAATCAAAGCACAGGAACGTAGTATACCATACAAATTGAATAGGTCGAATACTAATGACCCAAAGTGGATAACAAATAATTTAAAGAACCTTATAGGTAAAAAGAGAGCTTGGTACAAAAGGATTAAGAATGGGGAAGTCAGGTTAGAACAGGAATTTATACAACTGGTTAGAAATGTTAAAAAAGAGATTAGGAAAGCAAAAAGAAACTATGAAGTTCGCATAGCAGAGCAAGCAAAGTCAAATCCTAAAGGGTTTTTTCAGTTATATCGAACTAAGACTAGGGAAAGGATAGGTCCATTAAAATCTGAGACAGGTCAAATAACGGATAATGACAAGGAGATGAGTAGTATTTTTAACAAATATTTTATATCTGTATTTACTAAAGAAGAACTTAACAATATGCCTTCAGCCGAACAAGTCTATGTGGGTGGGGATGAGGACAGGTTGACGAGTTTAGCAGTTACCAGGGAGGATGTTCTTAAACAAATAGTAAAACTCAAACCAAGCAAATCCCCAGGGCCGGATGAAGTGTTTGCCAGGGTGCTTAAAGAATGCAATGAGGAGCTTTCCGAGCAACTGTCTACCATATTTAATAAATCAATAGAGTCAGGCAGAGTGCCAGAGTCATGGAAGGTAGCTAATGTGGTACCAGTTTTTAAGAAAGGAGATAGATCACTTGCGTCTAACTATCGACCAATTAGCCTATCGTCTATTGTGGGAAAGTTACTCGAATCTATAATAGCAAATAAAATTCGTCTTCATCTTGAAAAACATAAATTAATAATTGAGTCGCAACATGGTTTTATAAATGGCCGTTCATGTTTAACAAATTTGTTATCTTTTTATTCTAGCATAGTTGAGGCAGTTGATAGTGGTAAGGATTGTGATGTTGTGTACCTTGACTTTAGCAAAGCTTTTGATACAGTGCCACATGAAAGACTGATTAAAAAGATAGAGTCTCATGGTAATGGGGGTGCTATATTAAGCTGGATTAGGGCATGGCTATACCAAAGGAAACAGAGAGTTAGTATAAATGGAATCAAGTCAGAGTGGGAAAATGTTGTAAGTGGAGTGCCTCCAGGCTCTGTCCTGGGACCTCTGTTGTTTATAATATATATAAATGATTTAGATTCAGGTTTGAGTAGCAACATTTGCAAATTTGCCGATGATACGAAAATCGGTAGGGAAATTAATTCGGAGGAGGACTCACTATCACTTCAAGTTTATCTAGATAGGGTTTTGAAATGGTCAAAGGATTGGCAGATGCAGTTTAATGCTGATTAATGTAAAGTTCTGAGGTTAGGTAATGATGATAGAGTTACAAGATACGAGCTAGATGGTGTTGAGATTGCGAAGTCGGATTGCGAAAGGGATCTGGGAGTTATGATTAGTAAGAATTTAAAACAAAAGGATCAATGCATAAATGTTCTTAATAAGGCAAATCGGACACTTGGATTTATTAATCGCAGCGTTAGTAACAAGACACCTGGTGTGGTTCTCAAGCTATATCTTGCTCTAGTTAGGCCCCATTTAGATTATGCAGTTCAGTTTTGGTCGCCATATTATAGAATGGATATAAATTCACTTGAACGTGTCCAGCGTAGGATGACTAAGTTAATTCCCCAAATTAGAAATCTTTCATATGAAGAAAGATTAACAAAGCTTAAGTTGCATTCACTGGAAAGGCGAAGAGTTAGGGGCCGGGTGACATGATAGAGGTTTACAAGTGGGTGAATGGACATAACAAAGGGGATATTAATAGGGTATTAAAAGTATCAACACAAGACAGAACACGAAACAATGGGCATAAATTGGATAAGTTTAGATTTAGGAAAGACTTGGGTAAATACTGGTTCAGTAACAGGGTTGTTGATTTGTGGAACTAATTACCGCGTAACATGGTGGAGGAGGGGTCCCTCGATTGTTTCAAGCGCGGTTTGGACAAGTATATGAGTGGGATTGGGTGGTTATAAATAGGAGCTGCCTCGTATGGGCCAATAGGCCTTCTGCAGTTACCTTTGTTCTTATGTGTTGATATTTATAATACCCTATTAATATCCCCCCTGTTATGTCCATTCATCCACTTGTAAACCTCTATCACGTCACCCTTAACTCTTTGCCTTTCCAGTGAATGCAACTTAAGCTTTGTTAACCTTTCTTCATATGAAAGATTTCTAATTTGGGGAATTAACTTAGTCATCCTACGTTGGACACGTTCAAGTGAATTTATATCCATTCTATAATAAGGCGACCAGAACTGAACTGCATAATCTAAATGGGGCCTAACCAGAGCAAGATATAGCTTAAGAACCACACCAGGTGTCTTGTTACTAACGCTTCGATTAATAAATTTAAATGGGCCAGAGTTGGATATTGTCCTAGTAGCAGCTTTGTGTTGATTTAAATGATTTAGATTCAGGTTTGAGTAGCATCATCTGCAAATTTGCAGATGACACAAAAATCGGTAGGGAAATTAACATGGAAGAAGACTTACTATCACTTCAAGTTGATCTAAATAGGGTTTTGAAATGGTCAAAAGATTGGCAGATGCAGTTTAATGCTGATAAATGTAAAGTTCTGAGGCTAGGTAATGATGATAGAGTTACAAGATACTAGCTTGATATGGTGTTGAGATTGCGAAAGGGATCTGGGAGTTATGATTAGTAAAAATATAAAACAAAAGGATCAATGCCTGAATGTTCGTAATAAGGCGAATAGGAAACTGGGTTTTATTAATCGAAGCGTTAGTAACAAGACACCTGGTGTTGTTCTTCAGCTATATCTTGCTCTGGTTAGGCCCCATTTAGATTATGCAGTTCAATTTTGGTCGCCATACTATAGAATGGATCTAAATTCACTTGAACGTGTCCAGCGTAGGATGACTAAGTTAATTCCCCAAATTAGAAATCTTTCATATGAAGAAAGATTAACAAAGCTTAAATTGCATTACCTTGAGGTTACCTTGAGGTGCTTTTCGGGGCTTAGCGTCCCCGCGACCCGGTCGTCAACCAGGCCTCCTGGTTGCTGGACTGATCAACCAGGCTGTTGGACGCGGCTGCTCGCAGCCTGACGTATGAGTCACAGCCTGGTTGATCAGGCTGTGATCAGGCTTGATCCTTTGGAGGTGCATTCACTGGAAAGGCGAAGAGTTAGGGGTGACATGATACAGGTTTACAAGTGGATGAATGGACATAACAAAGGGGGATATTAATAGAGTATTAAATGTGTCAACACAAGACAGAACACGAAACAATGGGCATAAATTGGATAAGTTTAGATTTAGGAAAGACTTAGGTAAATACTGGTTCGGTAATAGGGTTGTTGATTTGTGGAACCAATTACCGCGTAACGTGGTGGAGGTGGGGTCCCTCCATTGTTTCAAGCGTGGGTTGGACATGTTTATGAGTGGGATTGGGTGGTTATAGATAGGAGCTGCCTCGTATGGGCCAATAGGCCTACTGCAGTTACCTTGTTCTTATGTTCTTAACTTCAGATCTACAAGATCTTGTTGAAGTTCTCGGTGTACTAGCTGCTGCTTTTGCTCAGGGAGAAGAATTGTTGTTTAACGAGGGGGATGCACTTTCACTAATCCAATGTACCTTCTTATATATAAATAAATAAATAAATAAATAAATAAATAAATAAAATAAAAGTGAAAATAAAACACACTTGTCAGCTCTATGCCCAGTAGTGCATCCACTATGGGAGAGCTGTTTCCTTTTAAAAGTATAATCATGTGGCATTATGTTTAAAGAAACAATTCCAAGTACATTCTTTGATTGAAAAACATGAGGATAAATACAAGTGTTAATTGTAAATTACTAGTTATAAACAAAAATAAGAAACAGGAAAAATGAAATGTGGACCCAGACAAAAACATTGGAACGCTTAGGTGAAGAGGGGTGCACGACGCCTCCATATAAGCAGCACCAGCCGGTCCATAGAATTACCCCAATCACCCCAAATCAGGCCAAAACTACCCAAATCGTCCTAGCATTACGTAAGTAATGAAGAAATATGGCATATTTACTTACTATAATGTTGGTGCTACACATAGAACATGATCAAACCTATTTTTACTCTGAAATAATCTAATTTCATAACGAAATTAGACGTAAATATGTGAGAGGTGACGCCATAGGAAGTCGACGGTCCAAGCGACAATTGTGTGGAGCGACTTATCCAAGAAATATGGTCGCCAGGAGAGTGTTTGCTGCCATATCAGCCTCCTGTACACAGTGATCCAGTCCTTTTCGTTCATTGAACACCGAACCCTACACGCCCTCTGATATATTGCTTAATTAACAAATATTCACAAATAAAGATTATATTTGTATATGTTATCAGAAAGGCAGATATAAAATAGTTTTTGTGAATCCATCACAGAGATTATACCTTATTAGAGAGGAAAAATATTCATACTTTAAACAAGGCTTCATGGCCGACGCTCTCCTTACCGATATGGGAACTATGACCTTCCGAAGATCAATGTTAATTTAATCTAGATATTGTAATAAACGAAGTTTTCTATGTCATCATAAAGACATAAATATAAGCTGCATGTTAATACTTTGGCATAAATATAACTGAATTGAAAGTTAAGATATATGCCTTTTTATAGTTACTTGATGGCTCGCTCAGGGAGTGTGAAGGCCTCCACACAAGCCAATCAATTTTATAATTACTTTGCATATATGCAAAGTAACGCCATAGGTCTTTATGTCAGAATAAAGCCATGTAGACGATAATGTAACTACATTTCAAGGAAAACATATCTTAATATAATTATTAAATGAATGCAAAGTTATGGTTAAATAAATAGCCAATACAACACAATCGCCGGTGTCCGGACACATGAATAGTCGCATTAGGTGAAAGGAAATGTACCCAACCATTTCCATTTACCCAACCAGTTTGTGCACCCTATACTCATCCTCTGTGCGGTAATTTATTGTGCATCCCATACTCATCTTGTTACCAGTAGTTTGTGCAACCCATACTCATCCTGTGGCCCGTAATTTATTGTGCATCCCATACTCATCCTGTTACCGGTAGTTTGTGCAGCCCATACCCATCCTGTGACCTGTAATTTATTGTGCAACCCATACTTATCCTGTGACCTGTAGTTTATTGTGCAGCTAATACTCATTCTGTGAGTCATAGGACATTGCGCAACCCTTTCTCATCGTGTGAATCTTTGTTTACTTTGCTCTCCATATTCATCCTCTGCGCGATAGTTTCTTGTGCAACCCATACCCATGATGTGAGTGGTAGTTTATTGTGTACCCTATATTCATCCTGTGAGTATAGGGTACACAATTCTTGTTTGGATTCTTGTAATGTTATTTGTCTATTTGTAGTCACAGTATTTGTGCGCCCCTTGAGGGACTTGAATTAGAGGGGGGTTGAAATAGCCTAAGCTACTCTATCCCTTTGAGATGTATTTATTGCTTATCTCAATAAACATACTTGAACTTGAACTTGGGTACACAATGAGTTCATTTGTACTCCATACTCATCATCAAGAAGTGTATTTTACCAGCATTGTAATATAAATTAAGAATAAAAGCTTAACTGGATTACGGACCCATAATCAAAATAAGAGTCATCACTAATTATCATGACAAATTGTCTAGGCTACACTTCCGCCTTCGACAAGCTGCCGCCGGATGTGGGTATAGTTTATTGTACACCCCCGCACCCCCAGTCCTGGAAGGGCGGGCATTGGGATGTGGACATGTGTACCATTATCCCCCTCCCCCCTCACACACACACACTCCTCTCCTGTTAATAATAATACTAATAATAATAAAAATTAAAAATAATAACGTTAATAAATATTATAATTAAAACACTTACTGTAATACTCTAGTGCTTGAATGAAGGTGAAGGAAAGACCCAATAAATGTGTAAGTGTATTAAAAACCAAATTTTCGTTGGGTGAGCTGGCAGGTGAGCACCACCTGCCAGCTCACCCAGTAATGAACATCACCTGCACACTGCACCGAACCACTTGCCAGCAGGTGCAGAAGTACGATGGAAAGAGCAAAGTATACAATATTTCAAGTATAATATTAAAGATATATTTAGGATTTAATGTTTTTCTATAAAGTTTCAATAATACCTTTATTTGATTTTTTGTATTATTTTCTACTACAGACGTGGCCACACATTAACAATGCTAACCAGCATATATACATTTTCTTCAGTCCGCCATGGACTCTAACCCTTTCCACTACCGCCCACAAGATAGGTATAGGGTGCATAATATAAGAACTAAACTAACTAACTCCATTGATAGGGTTAGAGATTTGTTAAACATATAGTTCAGGGATTTATTGAACAATCAACCACATAAGGTGATTGTAGTGTTTTTAAAATGCTAGGCTAAGCTACATACGTAAATACATAAATACACAGATTTACGTATGCCCTACATAAAGTGTTCGATGTGTCTTTTACAGTGTCATTAACGTGCATTTACAAAGGTGAAATTGAATTCTGACCAGCTTCCACATATACTTTATACACATACATATACGCACACAGACGTATGCGTACATATACATATATATACATACATATATACACACATACATACACATATATTTGTCTCTTTTACTCTGACAAGGTGAGATAACTGATAGAGAAACTAGTGTGCAATTAAGCACTTAATCACTGAAGGTGATTAAGGTGCTTTCACAAGCTCAGGTTATAGAGTTACATCACATACATTCATTGTATAATTGATACGTTACATGGTCAGTCTAGGGTACAAGTTCAATATATCATCAAGTGTTCCAGTACTCAAATAGTAATTACACAGTTCAGCATACCTTAGCCCAGGAGGGCGAAAGTCAGTCAGTATGGGACATTCTACAATATAATGTTCAAGGGAGTGCATATTTTCTCTTTCACAAAGTTGACACATTGTGTACTCGACATTTGGGTTTTGAGAAAGCTGCCAGATACGTCTATATCCCAAGCGTATTATGGCCACTATAACATCACATTGCTGGGTTCTTGTTCCATTAATCCTGTATGTGAATGTCTCCGCACGATATCTATCATAATATTTAATGCTACAATTTTCAGGTCTTTGTGAATTTGTTAGGTCGGTGAGATTTTCATTAGATGTTTGCTTAAGTATTCTCTTTGTCACTGCTAATGAAACACCCATATAAATTTCTACCACTGGTTTTCTACAGGCTGTCTTTGCAAGCATATCAACAGTGTCATGCCTTGAGATGCCAACATGTGATGGTATCCATAGGAATTTAATTTCAAATCTCTTTTCTTTGGCAGCTAAAATATTCATTCGAATATCACTGACTATTTTCTGGGTGTCACTACTATGTGCGTTCAATACCAGGAGTGCACTCTGCGAATCACAGTATATAAGTCGACTGCCTTTGTGTTTTAAAAATTCAGTGGCAAGGTATATGCCTGCAAGTTCGGTTTGAGTTGTACTTGCCCAATCATTGACGCGCTTCATTCATGTATGTACGAGAGAAGATTGTTCAAATATATTACATGCACATCCGGTACATCGTCCACCTTCTTCTACAGAACCGTCGGTATAGCACTGATACACATCGTTACCCATACTCTGAGTACTTTCAGTGATGCTTCACAGTGTTAACTGTTTTAATAATGTAGAGTGTACATTATCTTTCTTGGGTGCATTTACAAAATCAACTGCTAGATCCAAGTTATCCCATGGAGTAATTGGTTGATTAATCGTTAATTGAGTTGGGTACATATTTAATATTTTGATGGAGTTGGCTACCTTGTAGAACCAAAATGCATTCACGCCGAAAACTGTGCTAATAGACAAAATTATGTTAGAGATATGGGTCTATAATTATCTGAGTGTGCTTTGGGGATGGGAACAATGACACTGTCCAATCATCAGGTAATACTCCTTCACTTAAACTCATTCTGTACAACACTAAAAGTGGATTACCTGGTACTTGTGAGACTAATCTCAGTAAACTGTAAGTAATACCGTCCTCTTCAATCGACTTATTTGATTGTGCTACACAGCCTTCCCGGCTTGGTGCCTTCTTTGGTAATTACTTATCAAAGACAGCTCCATACGAGGAGCTGCCTCGTATGGGTCAATAAGTCTTTTGCAGTTACCTTCATTCTTATGTTCTTACTTACATTTACTGAACTTTATCATCATCATCATTTACAGAAAGAAATTAACATAAAAAGTAGTCATTTTAATACACAAAACAGAAGTAGATATTATGTAAATTATGATGCAGGATAGGATCACTATTAAGAACTTAATTATAAACCACAATATGTTTTATTTCGTCAGAAATTCTGAAACATACCATATATTTTCAAATATTTACAATTAAAGTATTTATTTAGGAAATAAGTATTTTAGTTACCCTAGTTAGCTCTGAGAACACACATTCTTGCAGCAAGAATTTCTTCCCACTAATCTGAGCGATGCTAATGAGACCAGTCTCGACCCATTGGACAAGTCATGAACAACAATCAACTACAGCACCATCTATGTCAGAAGATATTCAAAATATTCTTGATGTCATTCAAATTGTCAATACGAGAACAGAATACATAAGTTGAGTGATGTCAAAGGAATCATATTGACTGACCGAGCCCCATTGTAAATATCCGTGGCTTCCTGACCATAAAGGTACCGACGCGGTCGAGGGTAAGAGACCGGATGTACCCATATACCTATGAGGCATCAAAACTAGTGAGTCACGCCAAACAAAAAGAAGTACTGGTAAACAGGTCAGACACAACCAGTACTATGATGATGCTAAACTGAAAGAGCTTAAATCAATTGCTAGACAGACAGGTAAAGCATATAAGAGCCTTAGAACTCCTCAAATGTTAAAACTGTTTCAGGCCGCGCTTGCAGCGGCAAGGGAGAGAATGACTGAACTAAGACAAAATGAATGGGAGGGTTTTGTTAGTGGACTTAACCTGCATACTCCCCTGGGCAAAGCCTGGAAAGGCATAAACAAAATTATTGGTAAAAATAGTAGACAAGTTTCACACTCAAACCCGCTACAGAAAGCCAATCAGTTAATTGCAAAATGGGCTCAGGTTTCCAGCCTTGGAATGCTACCAGCTAGCACTGGGGAGAAATTGCAGGCGAGGTCCACAGACAGAAATTCTCTCATAAATTTCATGTTGAGCAAGCAACATGATGAATGTGATGTTCCATATACAGATTATGAATTGGATGCAGCCCTCTCCAGGGGCAGTAGCACTGCTCCTGGTGAGGACGGTATCACCTATGATATTCTAAGACTCCTACATCGTGTACCCGGTAACCCATTATTAGAATTGTTTAATGCCAGCTATGTCTCTGGGCAGTTGCCTGTATCATGGACCACCAGTCTTACGGTACCTGTACCAAAGCCTGGCCAACCGGATGCTTTCCGTCCCATCTCACTGACCAGTTGCATGTGCAAAACCTTTGAGAGAATAGTAGACAATCAACTAAGCACCATTCTCTCTTTGAGAGAATGGTGCTTAATAGA